>NW_015654063.1:674077-755825 GCF_001515625.1 Sinocyclocheilus rhinocerous
AAAAAAAAAAAATATATATATATATATATATATGATTTTTGTAAGACAGTTTATATATATCACATATACTATATGAAAATTCTCCCTAAACAGCATGAGTATACTGCCCCCTAGTGGTGTTTTTGATTTTGGTGAAGGTGAATAACAATTACACTTTCTTAAGCTAGTTGCTATAGGTTGCCTTTGCAAAACATAGATTGGACCAATTAAATTTCATTAGAAATCATCCTTTAAAATTGTAATATGATTTTTTTTTTGTCACTCTATATCTATCACTGTGAAGACTGACATACCAATAACAGAGGCCTCCAGATCAACAAATGTGGCTCACTGGACGCGTTTGCCAGCACTGTTCTCACTGAAGAAGGTGGTAAAGGGGTCATCATGTTCATCAGCAGCAGGAAATCTGGCCAGAAAGAAAGAAAAGAAAGAAACAAACAAACAAACAAAGTCAGATGAATGGCTTTGTTCTTTTTGGTCTGTCAGTTAATAATGCAGTTGTGTCTTTTGGGCCTTTAATAACAAGATGTCTGATTTAAACATTTAAACTGACTTAACTTTTTTAGCTACACAGTAATAAATAAGTGTAATTTTAACTGTAAAATTTTGTAAAAACGCTACGGAAAAAAACTGTTAATAGGTTAACAGTAAGTTCCCGTACTATATACAGGGAAAAACTGTAAATTATCTAACCAGACATTTCATGTAATTTTACAGTAAAATGCTGTTAATTTTACAGTTTTTAGAAGTAAAAATAACAAATAAACAAAAAACCTGTAAACTGATATTCCCAGAATTCCCTGCATGACACTCCACATTTGAAAGTATTTTGTTTAAATAATCATGTTTTTTTACAAATTGATGAAGACTTTTCACTCTCGCTCTGACAACAGTGTGGAAGAATACACAAATGTTCCACCACCCACTAGCAGGAATAAATCACAACCCTACGCATCCTCCTGGGCTGCTTTAATCAACTAATTCCCCCTGCCACCGACACCCCTAACTCGTGCTGTGTCTCCTGTTTTGTCTCATCTCTCTCACAGCCACATAATCCCATCAGTTTTAATCTGTTTTAACAAGGCCTTAATCCACCAATTAGACCCTATCAAACCTCACGTTAAGACATGGCCGATAAATTACTAGTGTGCTTTAACTGTCACAGGATTAAACCATGTTACAAATTCTGTAAATCCATTCCTAATACGCCTTGATCTGAACTTTAAGAGACCATAGAAACGGTCAAAACCATAAGCCTTAAATCACACACACACACAAAAACTCACACCAAGAACAGATGTCTTGAGTCTAGCAACCCAGATTTAGATTATACCTCATGTAGCCAAAAATTACCATTTTTGTAATATTTTAAAATATTACAAAATTTAATTTTAATTTTATTATGCAAACATCCTGTCAATGCTCTCATCAATGGAATGATGCTAAGTGAGCTATAGTGCCTACAAAAGTGCTGTTTTCAAACTTAAAAACTATACAAGTTTAGTCTACACAAATTTGAATATGACGAAAAGTGCAACAAGTTAAACTTGTTAAAATAGAGTTTAACAACAATAAAATCGAAAGTAAAATAATTAAATAATAGAGGCCAATAAAGCACTAGGAACTAATGAAACATTGTAGACTATACTATGCTAAACTAAATAAAACAGCTAATTCATTAAATCATAGAAGTAAAGTACGGAAGCCTATTTTCTCCACAGAATACAAAGATAAAAAGGTAATGTGCAACTTTTTATACCACAATTCTGACTTGTTTATATAAACGCTAAGAATTTTTTTCATATAAACTGAGAATTGTGAGATAAACTGAGAATTGCAAGATATACTTAGAATACTGTAATTTTCTTGAGTTTACAATTCCTTTTTTTCTCCGAACTGCGGAAAAAATAAAGATTTTTTCAATTCAAATAGTTAATGTTTTAATTTATTGTCAAAATTAACATTAACATTACTGTAAGAATATTTTGTTTGTAATTTTGACAGAACCTTTACAGAAAATTAGTACGTTTTCAGAGGGTTCCCTGTTAGCTGGGAAGACTGGTGTGTGTGTGTGTGTGTACGTGTGTGTGTGTGTGTGTGTGTGTGTGTTTAAGTAGTTACCAGTAATGATTAACAGATCAAAGAGAGTGTCAACCATAGATTTTGCTCTGTCCATTGCAAATATACAAAACAGAAAGCAACACGATGACTGGCATGTTCAAGATTCATAAGATCCAAAACCTGTATGAAAGAATCTGAATTCCATGCTAAGTGTCTGAGGCTGCTAAAGTGTTTTTAGATCAAGATCACAGTGCATACCACATACCAGTGCAGTTAATTTGTATAGAAATGTCCCAATTCCAACCCTCAGATAGATTATGTGTATATATATTTTAATAAATATGCTATGTTGGCATTTCATATTCTAATTGCATAAGTGAACGAGGGGAAAGTGGAGTGTGTTAATGAATTAAATCAATAATTATTTTCATTGATCCATGTCAGTATTGATTATCCCAAAACGCTTTGCGTTTTCCAATCTGCATTCTCACTGAGACTCAAAGTTTACAGAAGGGCTCTGAGTCCAATGTGTTTATATGGAGATGAAATACTCACCTTCAGGAGTGAAGTGACTGGAAAACGGTCACAACATTAGTTGCAAACATGGAAGATCATAATTAAATACCCACTAGTGCTACAAATTACACCATGTGGTAAGCAGTCAGACAATATTATCAAAAAGACATTTGATGTTCTGTCTGTAAATAAATGACTAGCTTAAAGTGCCCAAACTTATCAGTCAAGCAGGAGAAACAGGTCCATCCAGTCACAGTTACCATAACAGAACAAGCCAAACTCCAGAAATATCAATAGTGCTATTAAATTCTGAAATGAATGATGAAGATGTTTACTCAAATATTTCAGGAAAATTAACAAAAATGTAGAAAATTGATTTTATTGCATTTGCATATTCTATGACAATTAACCATGCAGTAAACTTGAAATAAACATTTACTACTGATTGAAAAATCTGCTTGAAGCAAGATCTATAACCTTTCTGCCAAAAGGTTTTTTAAATGCACTTTTTATTCGGATTATGCCATGTTTGTCGTTTACCTTTTACAACCACTAGGGGCCGGTATAAAAACTTATCCCATTTTAAGAGTTCACGTAAAGTTAACATTAAAGTTGAATGAGTTTAGAAAGTGACAGTAGACATACAGTATGTAGTCAGGATTTTTCTGTAGGAAGAAGAAATAAATTACCAAACAGTATGCAAATGTGAAAAACCCTATATTCTGAAATCCAAACTAGCCCAAAAACCAATGACATACTTGTTTTTTTTTTGGAAGTTGTTTAGTTGTAATAACAATACATGCCAGAGAAAGGCTGGAAGCAGAGCATGAAACAGTGAAATTCAAACTTCTACACACATTAAGAGTAAAAGTCTTACTTCTGAAGTAAAGTGATCCCTGTACGGTCATGTTTAAGAATATATTGCTTTAAAGGCACTTTCGTAAACTGATTCATGTAGTCACAGAGACATAAAATTGATAAATTAAGAACTATAAAATCCTCTTAATTCTGCTCACATTCAAACAGGCTTTGCCTAAGTAGAAGACACTCAGGCTAAGGTTACAAGAAAAAAGATGTGATGCAGTTTTCAGGAAGCCACATAAAAGCAAAATTTAAGGTACATAGTTCTCAGTATCTATACAAGTCAATCTACTATTTTTCACTCTCTTGCAACAAACCTCATTCAGAGCACACACAGAGGATATCGCATTACTCTCTGTAATAAGAGGAGCCATTATTAATTTATGAAAGTGGTTCCTCTGCATGAGTAACCTACAAATTCTTTCTTAGATATATGCTTCTTTGTGTTGAGAATACATCAACCAAGATTTTGCACATGTAAAGGCATACAGTTTGCTCAGCTGTGCTTTTGTCAAAATGCTCCCCAGAGGATCAAAGAAGTTTTTTGTCATATTGTTCATCAGTCTATTCAAATTCATAACTTGCACTAACAATAAACTATTCCTATGAGTGTAGGAGGTGCTAACCTCATTTTCCTTTTTGTCTTCTTCCTTTTTCTGCCTGAAGATAGTATCGACATCAGCGGCTTCTCCGATTACAAAGAACACTGTTACCGCATGATGCTCCAGGTATAAATATGTTCTGTGTCAGACTTTGACACATTTAGAGCTTCATTCCGAACCCTGAGCATCGGCTGGAAGACAAAATACAATATGGTAACATATATCAACTTTTCATCTATTACACATTATTTCAGTATTGGTATATTTAGTCTGTATGATTAAATAAATTAATATCAAAATAAATAATTCTCAATCTGCAGCGTGAGTGCATTTCCGTCCATGTTGGCCAAGCTGGAGCACAGATTGGTAATGCATGCTGGGAGCTTTACTGTCTAGGCTCCATCTAAATCCAGCATAGGAAATATTCTTAATTAGATTACATAAGAAATATAATTTCTTAATCACACAGCGTGCTTCATTGTATTGTAAATAAGTGACTGTTTCCTACTCTAAATTTTCCATTATTTATGACTGTTTTTACTTCTGTTACTCTGCTAATATATCACCCTAATGCAAACCACTTCTGCAAAAGACACAAAATAGAATATATGGAGAGTTAATGCTCATAGGTGTGCAGAATATTTAATGTATCTTTTCAAAAATAACTGAAAACCTTTCATATTTCCTTTTTGAAAACTATAGGCTACTAAAAAATAGTAGTAAGGTAAAACATGAAAGACAATCAAATACACTGTAAGCATGAGACCCAGGGTCGTTGGCGAGGTTGTAACTGTGGCAAACCTTAATCAAAGTATAATTCATTCCTCTGTGTGTGTTTGAGCTACAGGGTTAAGGTCACTCTAGTGATTAATTAGGACGTGGAAAGAGGTACGACGTCACTTTGAGCTTGCTGACCTTGATGGCTGTAAATCTGTTGCCCAACATATTTCTTTGTGATGGTCTGAGACCTGTTGGCCACTGCTTAGTGGATTCTTTGCCTAATTTCAGCAGCTGCATATAAATATTACATACATATATTCTAACAGAATGTGAACCTGGAAACAGGATTATTATGTGTTTGCATATACTATACATATACTGTATTGAAGAAGCAGGGATTTGAAAATATGAGAGAAATATTCACTATTTTTCAAAGGATAACGATAAAAATTACAGTTAAAAAAGCTTTGAACTGACACACCAGGCGACCGAGTTCGAATCCTGGTTAGTCCCCCTCTGTCTTCCACAATGCTTTTTGTCCACTCTATATTGTACTGTATTATTAATTTTTTGAAAGTCTTAAGATTAATGCAGCCTTTAACACAGTAAATTTGGGTCTGCATGCAGTCACACATTTTCACTTTCAATTGATTTCTTTAAAAAAAATTCAATTATTTCATATAAATAAGTTGTCTTACCAAAAAAAAAAAAAAAAAAATATATATATATATATATATATGATTTTTGTAAGACAGTTTATATATATCACATATATCACATATAATGTTGGCCAAGCTGGAGCACAGATTGGTAATGCATGCTGGGAGCTTTACTGTCTAGAGCACGGTATCCAGCCGGATGGACAGATGCCCAGTGATAAGACAATAGGAAGAGGAGACGATTCCTTCAACACCTTCTTCAGTGAGACGGCTTCGGGAAAACATGTTCCACGTGCCATCTTTGTTGATCTGGAACCCACTGTGATTGGTATGTGAACATTTTTGGTTTAAAAATGGTTTAAAACAGCATGTACATGAGAATACCACAATGATGTCCTTTTAGTGAATTAAGAGGGAAAAAATCTGATTGAAATTGCCTTCTTTGAATGCAGATGAAGTACGGACAGGTACTTACCGCCAGCTCTTTCACCCAGAACAACTCATCACTGGAAAAGAGGACGCTGCCAATAACTATGCCAGGGGACACTACACCATTGGCAAGGAGATCATTGATTCAGTCCTGGATCGTATCCGCAAACTGGTAATACTTTTCGGTCTGATAAAGCTACTAAAGCTGTAAGAACGGACTGAAATTGGTGTATTGCATTCTTTTTGATAAGCTCTCTTTCTCCTCTTTTCCAAAAGAGTGATCAGTGCACTGGCCTCCAAGGTTTCCTGGTGTTCCACAGCTTTGGTGGAGGTACTGGCTCTGGCTTCACCTCCCTGCTGATGGAGCGTCTCTCTGTCGACTACGGCAAGAAGTCCAAGCTCGAGTTTGCCATCTATCCTGCTCCTCAAGTGTCCACAGCAGTGGTGGAGCCCTACAACTCAATCTTGACCACCCACACCACCCTGGAGCACTCTGACTGTGCCTTCATGGTGGACAATGAAGCCATCTATGACATCTGCCGTAAAAACCTGAACATCGAGCGTCCAACTTACACCAACCTCAACAGGCTCATCGGGCAGATCGTGTCCTCCATCACGGCCTCGCTGAGATTTGACGGAGCTCTGAATGTGGATCTCACCGAGTTCCAAACCAACTTGGTGCCCTACCCACGTATTCATTTCCCTCTGGCTACATACGCTCCTGTGATCTCTGCTGAAAAGGCGTATCATGAGCAGCTCTCTGTGGCTGACATAACCAACGCCTGCTTTGAGCCGTCTAATCAGATGGTGAAGTGTGATCCTCGTCATGGTAAATATATGGCCTGCTGTCTTCTGTATCGTGGAGATGTGGTGCCCAAAGACGTCAACTCTGCCATCGCTGCCATTAAGACCAAACGCACCATCCAGTTTGTTGACTGGTGTCCCACTGGATTCAAAGTAGGTATCAACTATCAGCCTCCAACTGTGGTTCCTGGGGGAGATCTGGCCAAAGTTCAGAGAGCCGTCTGCATGCTGAGCAACACTACAGCCATTGCTGAGGCCTGGGCTCGTCTAGATCACAAGTTTGACCTGATGTATGCCAAGAGAGCCTTTGTGCACTGGTATGTGGGTGAAGGAATGGAGGAAGGAGAGTTTTCAGAGGCCAGAGAAGATATGGCAGCTCTGGAGAAGGATTATGAAGAAGTCGGCACTGACAGCATCGGGGCAGAGAGCCGTGTGCATGCTGATCAACACTACAGCCATTGCTGAGGCCTGGGCTCGTCTAGATCACAAGTTTGACCTGATGTATGCCAAGAGAGCCTTTGTGCACTGGTATGTGGGTGAAGGAATGGAGGAAGGAGAGTTTTCAGAGGCCAGAGAAGATATGGCAGCTCTGGAGAAGGATTATGAAGAAGTCGGCACTGACAGCATCGGAGATGATGAGGACGGAGTGGAATTTTAAATACAGTTTGTTTGTAATTCCAGGGTAATCTGATCTTATCTTTATCTTCTAAAATGCAGCATTTTAGTGTTTATGGGGGCTATACATTCTTTGGTATCACTTCATAAAGAGATTATAAGTTAATGCAATAGCTAACATAAAATATTAATGAAGAATACTTTTACAGCATTTATTAATCTTTGGTAATTTCTACATATACTAATATATTTAAACATTTGAAGTTGTACAAATTAACATATGCTAGTAAACTGTTAACATGCATATGAGCAATAATAAAAAAAATCATTCACCTAGATTAATAAATGGTTTAAAAATTTACATGGTTAATTCGTTATATCTAATGTTAATGCATTAACTAAATGTTCCTAATTCTTTTTCTGCTTTTTATGTCTTATGAAAAAGTTATATCCCTCTCTAAAAGTAAAAATGAACTGCAAAAATAGAATAAAATTAAGCAATAAAAAGTTTGGTGACAAGCGCTTTCTAAAAATGTGTTGTTATTTGCACTCCTTTCATGATATACAGTTGGACATGTTATCTGTTTAATATCTGTATATATCTGCACATGCAAAAGTGATAAAGGCCTACATGCAAAACAGAATGTCTTCCATCACGACACCCTTCCCCCCAACGGTATCTATGCTGCAGCACAAAATTTACCACCTGCTCTAGCTGTTATTCATGATTCAGCTGTTTGTTCATGTCAGTGGGCATCACTATGAGAGGCTGGATAATGTCTGTGCTTTCATAATCACTGTAGCACAGAAATTAAAGTCTGATGACAACTGGGCCAGTGTGTCTCTTTCTCTATAGCAAGAACCATGTCTACAGAAAATCTTAGTCAATAGTGCTTTTTATGCTTTGTAAACAGAAAACATCTGTTTTCAAATATACAGTAGGGCTACGTTTACAGTACTTCAACACAAAAGTAGTCTTTACACACAAAAGACTTAGAAGTAATTACTCATATGAAATGACACTTTCACCCTGAAGTCTTTAAACTTGCTTTTCTTCATGTAGGAATCACAAAGAATACAGAATCCTGCTGTAAGCTTTATATTACAAATAGTCAAGATATCATTTTTCCTGCAGTTGTTATGCAACTTTAACACATGACCATGGAGAACTTTGACATATAGCCTTTTAAAATTCCTTCTTGGCTTTTAGCATTATCGAATGCCCAAAAAGCTAGTAAAGGGGCCAGATGGTTTTCACAGACCCAAAAGTCCCAAGAGGGAGCTAGACCATGCTTGTGTAGGAAGGACAGCCCTTCTGAATGACTATCCTCACTCCAACAGGCGATCCCACTTCCTGCTAACCCCCTCTCTTCCTCCTCCCTCTTCCCTCTCTATAAAAACCCCACCTCTCCTTTCTTCTCCACATCTGCCTTCTCTTTCCGAACCCTCAAGTCGGCCTGAAGGGAAATCTGACAAGATGGTAAGTTCATAGTGCTTGATCGATTCTTAATTCTACTCTTTTTATACATCCCTCCACTAAAATGTACATTATTTCACATTTTGTGCACTTAAGGCATGTTAAGAGATTTCAGTAAACTCTATAATAGTTAATAAATTATTTTACATTAATGTATTATTTTTGTGTGGAAGAAGAAGTTAGCGGCACTGTGGTTAAACTATTGAAACAGTTTTATATATATAAAAAAAAGTCAGAAGTAAAGCATTAAGCCATGCTGAGTTTCAGGCACAAAGCTGGCCTTTCATTATATAGAGGATGTGGCTACGGCCTTCAAAGCCTGATCCCAGACTGTGACACACATGTCAGCAGGAAACTCCAGTACTTTGCCTTTTCTGAATATAACATTTAGCTATGTTTGGTGGGTCTGCAGAGCCAAAATAGCTCACTGAACCTCTGTCAACTAAAGAGGAGAAAAAGGGGAACTACAGCATGAGACATGCAGTTGTTACTCAGAGAATGAATACATTCATGCCTGTATGACATACAGACAGGCATTGGTAGTAGATGAGATCATGACTGACAAAATCTGCAGCATAGCAGAATAATAGATATAACTCTTCTAGCGACAAGCCCCGAGTGAGATATCTCTGTGTTACACAAAGGAGAGTGTACAGCTGGGACAGGGAGGGGGTGGACTGAGGCCTCAAAGGAGCGCACTTAGTCTCTTCTTCTGTACTCTAGAGATCTATGACCCAATCTAGAGGAGAGGGTAAATGTGCATGTAAATGTAATTGAAAAGAAACTGAGTTCTGCATTGAACAATAGGTCCAAAAGCTTAGAAAATTACATAAAGTTGTTACAGTATTGAGCTTTGAGCGAGTCAGCGTGTTAATGACTAACATATCAGACCTAAATATATTAATTTCTTATTCAAAACAATAAAAGAACACATTTAGTTCAGTGGTTCTCAGCCACGTTTCTTAGCAAGGCCCCGCATTTTCAAAACTTATTTTAATCTATAGGCTAGTTTCTGTATATTAAAAAAATTACTAAAATAATTATTAAAAACTGGTTTGTTTGGCGTAACTAGGCAGTATTTACATTCATTATAAAAATGTCATAACATTTTAAGATTTTATTAATTTAAATGACTTTTCCAGGCTTTCAAAAAAATAACACTTTTAAAATTAGGCTGCCTAATTCAAGTTTTCCAAGACTCCGGGAAAACCCTCCTCCTGTTTAAATATTAAATAGTTAAATGAAAGTTAAATAATAGGATCTAACATGTTACTGTCTTATTAGCTCAGAGTTTCAGCTAAAATATGTACAGCTGCCACTTATATTCATATATTTAATTTATTTTTACTCTCCCTCTCCCTTTAGCGTGAGTGTATCTCTATGCATGTTGGCCAAGCTGGGGCCCAAATGGGAAATGCATGCTGGGAGCTTTACTGTCTGGAGCACGGTATTCAGCCAGATGGACAGATGCCCAGTGATAAGACAATAGGAGGAGGAGATGATTCCTTCAACACCTTCTTCAGTGAGACTGGAGCAGGGAAACATGTTCCACGTGCCATCTTTGTGGATCTGGAACCCACTGTGATTGGTAAGCTGAACCTGAGGAACAGAATATAATCCATTTAAATGATCGTGAAAACCATTTTACAAAATATTGGAAAAGCAAGTTTTATAAAATATATTTCCTGATAAGAATTAATCATTTTTATAGAAATTACCTTGGATTTATTGGACAATTTAGATGTCTTCTTTTTCTTCCTATTTGCTACTGTGAATTAAAAAAAAAACAGAAACTTAGATAATTTGGCTTTTCCATTTTTTTCCTCTTCAGATGAGGTGCGCACAGGCACATATCGCCAGCTGTTCCATCCTGAGCAACTAATTACTGGCAAAGAAGATGCTGCCAATAACTATGCCCGTGGTCATTACACCATTGGTAAAGAGATCATTGACCTAGTGCTGGACAGGACCCGCAAACTGGTGAGGTTCAAGTCTTTTGAGTACAAAATGAATTTGACTTTGACATTAATAATTACGAAGATGTTATTTCTAATAAGCTGATTTACTCCAACAGGCTGATCAGTGCACTGGCCTTCAAGGATTTCTCATCTTCCACAGCTTTGGTGGAGGTACTGGCTCTGGCTTCACCTCCCTGCTGATGGAGCGTCTCTCTGTCGACTACGGCAAGAAGTCCAAGCTTGAGTTTGCCATCTATCCTGCTCCTCAAGTGTCCACAGCAGTGGTGGAGCCCTACAACTCCATCCTGACCACCCACACCACCCTGGAACACTCTGACTGTGCCTTCATGGTGGACAATGAAGCCATCTATGACATCTGCCGTAAAAACCTGGACATCGAGCGTCCGACTTACACCAACCTCAACAGACTCATCGGGCAGATCGTGTCCTCCATCACGGCCTCGCTGAGATTTGATGGAGCTCTGAATGTGGATCTCACCGAGTTCCAAACCAACTTGGTGCCCTACCCACGTATTCATTTCCCTCTGGCTACATACGCTCCTGTGATCTCTGCTGAAAAGGCGTATCATGAGCAGCTCTCTGTGGCTGACATAACAAACGCCTGCTTTGAGCCGTCTAATCAGATGGTGAAGTGTGATCCTCGTCATGGTAAATACATGGCCTGCTGTCTTCTGTATCGTGGAGATGTGGTGCCCAAAGACGTCAACTCTGCCATCGCTGCCATTAAGACCAAACGCACCTGTTGTGGTTGCTAACCAGTTCTTCGTTGTTATTATCTGTTGTAGTAATACTGTCGTGAAGTCATGCTGATGTGCATGCTACACAGTTGTACCGTATTCCGTTGCTGTTGCCGCTGAAGTTCCTTGAGTAAACTAGCATTCACCCGAAGCTGTGTTTTCATGTGTTTTTGTTGAACATAACAGCACCATCCAGTTTGTTGACTGGTGTCCCACTGGATTCAAAGTAGGTATCAACTATCAGCCTCCAACTGTGGTTCCTGGTGGAGATCTGGCCAAAGTTCAGAGAGCCGTCTGCATGCTGAGCAACACTACAGCCATTGCTGAGGCCTGGGCTCGTCTAGATCACAAGTTTGACCTGATGTATGCCAAGAGAGCCTTTGTGCACTGGTATGTGGGTGAAGGAATGGAGGAAGGAGAGTTTTCAGAGGCCAGAGAAGATATGGCAGCTCTGGAGAAGGATTATGAAGAAGTCGGCACTGACAGCATCGGGGAGGAGGACGAAGAGGGAGAAGAATATTAAAGAAGCAGAATTACTGCCTGGAAAACTTAAATCTGACCATTTCAGTAAAGTTACTTGAAATTCAATTTGCATTTAAATTGGTTTTATATTAATAAAATTTGAATAGGAAAATAAAGAATTTATTCTTTTGTGTGTTTTGAAGTAATCTCGTTGTGTATTCTACGTAAAAACTCTGTTTTGTGTCATGGTTATGCAATGATGTCATCACGCAATGACATCACAACGTCATTTAGCAACTTTTAGCAACAAATCGATCTGCCTTTAGCAACTTCCCCTGAAAATTAGTTGGCAACACTGCTCTGCACCCCTTTACCTAAATTCATTACTTCAGACTTATGTGCCCTCTAGAAGCTTGCGTTCTGCAAGTGAACATTGCTTTATTGTTCATCCCAAAGAGGCACAAATTCACTTTCACTGACTTTTACATTAACTGTTCCCTCCTGGTGGAATGACCTGCCCAACTCAATCCGAGCAGCTGAGTCCTTAGTCATCTTCAAGAATCGGCTAAAAACACATCTCTTCCATCATTATTTGACCCTCTAACTCTAGCACTCTCTATTCTAATTCTATTCTTTAAAAAAAACGTGCCCTTTTTAGACTTGCACTCTATTCATTTACTAACTGCTTGTTTTCTTTAAAAAAAACACTTAACAGTAGCTTCTCTATTATTTTTGTATTATATCTATTTTCTAAGCTCTTTCTTAACCTGCCTTAAAGGGTTAGTTCACCCAAAAATGAAAATTAGGCTGTGTTTTACTCAACTGGGCGGATGACGTATGAGTTCAGCACTGTGCATGAACATTTTCTAACACAGCTGCAAATTACAGTCCAAACTACTGCACGAATTTACATGCGACATGCCGAAACAGCCTGGATAACAAACTCATCAAAAAATTATGCAAAAACATTTTATTTATTTTAGTTATTTGAGATGTTATAATAGCTCTCTAATTGTGTTAAAATATATTAAACAATAATTATTTAACAAATATTATATGTGTAGGCCTAACTGGGCATCAGAGGGAGCGGGCCTGTGCCCATGAGCATCAGGCCCGTCCGCTGCCTACGCCCCTGATAGATACATTCACTATATTTGTTTTAAAAGGTGCGGAATACTTTTAAAATATAGAAAATAAAATTGTCCTGTCACATAGGTGATTCCGTAGTTTGTAGCGACTCCTTGTGGATATATTCTTTAATCTTTGTGCCCGAGTACATTTATTGTAGTCTTTTTTTATATATATATATATTTATATATATTTTAGTGAATTTATTTCGTTATTTTATTGTTTATTTATTGCGCTGATAACAATATATGTGACCTGAAAGTGATTAGTCCAATTATAAACAGCTGAAGCAGTGCACAGGATTCTGATGTTGATGCTCATGCCAGGAATCAGCTGGAATTAGTGGTGCATGTAAGAACATGCTCATAATGTCTTGTGACTTTTACCAGGCCTGCTGTTCATTTTATGATACTAGAGGCTTTGTAGGCCCACTCCATGATCTTAGAACAGGTGGTTTCTGTTTTTAGCTGAAGTGAACCAGCAGATAAAGGAGATACACAGAATCTCCAGTAAGGGCGTAAGTGTTTACTCCTTTTTTTTAATGAAAAATATATTTTACTTGAGCAAGCACAACGGGTCATTTTACAGCAGATCAAAATGGGCTGTCGACCATTAACAGTGATTTGGCATAAAAAGGCCACTCAAGCACTTCCAGTGGCTTCACCACATTCTGGGTAATTCTATAGTAAACAAACATTTAATTTTATTACAAAATAATTGTCATACACTATCAAAAGATTAAACTGAAATATACTAGGCTATACTAATACGCAGATATAAATGATCAAACATACAGTAGTATAAATATACTGTACAATATAAAAAATGTCACATACGGGAAATCTTAACATTTTAAGTAGAGCTCAAACTTACTAGTTGTATATCATTTGAAACTGCTACAACAGCTTATGGTTCATTTTGAGTCAGACATGAGCAATTCAAAAAGATATTAACAGGAGACTGAATGGATAATTAGATCAGTGAGTTGTTGACTCGAAAAAAGAAAAAAAAAGAAGTAAAACAATTTATAATGAGAAATGAATTGTTTAGTGTGATTTGTGAAACTATTCAGCAGGTTCATTAAAAAAGATTCTGCCAACTCCAAGTGTCTTGTAGTAAAAACTTGAAATTGTGTAAAAAGTAGGCAACCATACTATGCTTTGGAGTGTGGGAAATAATTTTAAATTAGCCTACTGGAAGAGTAGTAGCACTGCAATCTTAAAGAAATTAAGAAAGAAGAAAATGTTGGGTAAAGAGTTTACTAAACCAAAGCTTTACATTTTTTTATTTTTTTATTCTTTATTTCAGCATTTTTAAATTCCTTCCCACAACAGGATCTGTCAATTTACAGACTGATGTGAAATCTGCTCAACATAAATGTGTAACTTTTCTGTTATTATCTTTTATCTTATATGGGGTTTAAAAGACATAAAGGGTGAGTAAATGATGACAGTATTTTAATTTGGGGGGTGGGGGGACTATCCATCTATCCTATCCATCCACATTGCTGCTTTGCTGCCAGAGATCCTTTAAGTGAATAGCATGCATTATCTTGCAGATTAAAATGAGGCTTTATTCATTTAATTTAAATATTTTTTTCAAAGTCAGTGTTCATATTTTAGCGCAGTCCCTGATTTGTTAAACTAGTATACAATGAGTTTGATGGGCTATGGGCTATCTTTCTTTAAACACCTTTAATACATAACTACATTAATATATAATAACTAGTTCATTCTGATAAGTACTTTGTGGCGGTAATGTACCTATTTGCGTTGGTGCCAGCCGCCGTTAAAAACCAAGAAGAAGAAGAAGATAAGTACTTTAGCTGCGTCCGAAATCGCATACTTCCATACTATATAGTAGGCGAAAAACAGTATGCGAGGCGAGTAGTATGTCCGAATTCATACGATTTCGGACGCACCCTTTGTGTCTGGTGCGCTTTGCTGCACATGGCTCCCTCAGGCTGAAGTGGGCGGGGCTCGTGACGTAAACAAACACTGGCATGTTCTAGACGGCGCCGTGTTTTTCAGACCGCAGCTCAGCTGATCGTGACGCACCGCATTCGCAGCAGAGGGCGAGGGACCGACACATATAGAAGTTGGGTCTCGGTGTCACGCTGAAGTAATGAAGCCCAGCGTGCCAGCGGTAAACGGGTGATTCTGACGGAATTCCGTACTCACGCGGACGTTAAAAGAGCGTCAGTTCCTGTGATCCGTGTCTCAGGAGTCGGGACCGACTAGCGCTTCACCGAGATATCCCAGCCCTGTTTACAGAAGCACGGCTCCTCCTGGCTGGATACACTTCTACAAAAGGTAAAAGTTGTTCTAATAGGGCGGCCACAGGCCCTGGGACTGCTGGATCTCTAAAACTCTGTATTAACAGGGAGTAGTGTGTGTCTCGGTGAAGAGCACGCGTGTTTCAGCAGCACCAGCTGTCAGTGGCCATATGGCCCACACAAATCGCTTTTCAACTTTGGGCTTGAAATAACATCACATTGTGTCCGGTTTCCAGAGAGTTCCAGACATGGGCAGGCCAGGCTCCAGGAGAATACCAGTCTATGTTCAGTCAATTAATGCAAGTCCAGCACTTTGTGATAAACTGTCATAATAAGCAACAGTTAATTGAGTTGCTGTCTTCCATTGCACTGCGTTTGAGCATGAGCAGAAAGTCCAGTGGAAAACCTGTTAGAAGTTCTGCCAGTAAAGAGCCTAGAAGATTAAAGTTGTTCAAATAAACCCTTAATAATTATCGGATACATTAAAATGATCAAAAACACAAGTACTTGATCACAGATGCCTAATTGTGTGAACATGACTGTAACTGACATGTAACAACAGTTCTGAAAATCGTATAAGGGTTTCAGAAACACTTCTTGACACATTTTGATGATTTATGATTTTTCACACATGTGAGTAACAGGTGGACTAAGCTGAA
The DNA here is from genome assembly GCF_001515625.1 of Sinocyclocheilus rhinocerous. Classification (NCBI taxonomy): domain Eukaryota; kingdom Metazoa; phylum Chordata; class Actinopteri; order Cypriniformes; family Cyprinidae; genus Sinocyclocheilus; species Sinocyclocheilus rhinocerous. The sequence continues at coordinate 690,062 of NW_015654063.1, forward strand.
GGCCGCAATGGTGGATTACTATGATGTTCTGGGAGTGTCACGAAATGCTTCTCCAGATGACATCAAGAAAGCGTAAGTTAAAACTGCCTTCACTTAGCAGTAGCTTGCAGTATGGAGTGGCCTATGGCATTGTTATTGAATATAACTAAATTGGTCTCTGAGTAATCTAACTGTAAGCGAAGACTCAAGTATTTTGACACTTACTGTTTACCTTTATAAAGTATTCATCAACCCTGAAATACACTAATGTTCAGAATCCGTTGCTTAGCAAATTTGCATTAATTTTATGAAAAATAAAGTGAAAACAGTAATAATGTAAATATTATTACAAAAAAGATAATTGTGAATTATTTCACAATTATCCATAAACCATCTTAAGGCCCGTTCACACCAAGCACGATAACTATAAAGATAACGATAAAGATATAGTTCTAAAAATCGTTCTCAATATTAAAGAATAGCATAGTTCACACCACAACTATAACGATAACGATACAGAGGAACGATATCGTTGTGATCACTTTCAAAACGATTTTTTTCCAGCTGATGAACGATAAAACACTGACAGCCAATCAGAATCCATCCTGCTGTAATGAGCTCAAGAATTTAAAGCGGCAGACGCATGTGTGCTTAGAATAAACAGATGATATCGTTCGCTGGGGTGGACGCTAATATCCTTATCTTTATAGTTATCGTTCTTGGTGTGAACGGGGCTTTAGTGTTACATGTGCTTACACAAAATTCTGAAATTTTTGAAATTCTGAGTTTATGTCTCGAAACAAGTTTCTATCATTTTAATACATTTTAAAATGTAATTCATTACTGTGATGGCAAATCTGAATTGGAAAAAAGTGACCATTCACACATTTTAACTTGACTTGGTGCTCCAAAATGTGGAATTCATGGTGCAAGATGCTAAAAACAAATATGAATCACAACAGTCTAACATGTCAGTCTAATGTTTATGTAGAAGAAGATGGATGCAAGAATGTGTCATATGTGAATGAACCCCTGATCCTATATATCACTTCATCACAATCTTGAGATGCCAGTCAAGCTAAGTTTACTTATGTTTATTTATGTTGTGTATACAGTTACAGGAAACTGGCTCTGCGGTGGCACCCTGACAAAAACCCAGACAACAAGGAAGAGGCGGAGAAAAAATTTAAGGAGATAGCGGAGGCCTATGAAGTTCTTTCAGACAGTAGGACACTGGAAATTTTATCTCTACAGCAATTTTATTAATGGTTAAATTACTTGGTAGGAAAGGCTTGCATTTCACTGTTGTTTTTTTCTCATTATCAAGCAAGCAAACGAGATGCTTACGACAGATACGGTAGATCAGACATACCAAGCTCGGGTGAGGAGAACTTCACACTACTTAAAACCATCTTAAGGCCCGTTCACACCAAGCACGATAACTATAAAGATAACGGTCTTAATTGTATTTGACATCTGTTTTATAGGCTCTGGTGGTTCTTCATTTCCTGATGACTTCCCAGGATTCAGCTTCACATTCCGCAGCCCAGATGAGGTGTTTCGAGAGTTCTTCGGAGGGCAGGACCCATTCACAGACTACTTTGGTGGGTTCTCAGGGAGTTTGTCTGTTGATATGCTGATCTTGAATCTTGCTAATATAACGGTGTGAGTGTTTTCTCTGTGTCAGAATTTCCCTCACACCAGTGGTTCTCAACCAGGAGCCCGGGGCCCACTAGGGGGTCTCTGCAAACTTCCATGAGGCCCCAATACATCGTAGAATTATTTAAATGTAGTTATATTATGATGATTTTAATTAAAATGATCAAAAATAAAAATAAAAATGTACAACATTAAACTGACATTGTATTTTTGAATTAATTTGTTTTGATTACAACAGACGTACCAGAGATGCATATCAGCTTAGATATTAAGGCCTCGGACAAAACAGGTTGAGAACCACTGACTTAAACTTAGGGTTCTTACATTTTCTCTTACTTTAATGGGTACACACTGCACAAAGTCGTCAGATTGCTGTTCTTCTCACACTACATGACTGTCTACAAACTAAGTTTTACAACCAAACAACCAGAACCAGAAGTGATACAGAAAATAACGTAAGATCACACACGAGACTGGATTTCTTCCTGTTAAAAAGCTTGCAATACAAGTTGTCTGCATGCTGATTTGGAACGGAAAAAAAAAAGAAGACTGAAGGAGAGAATGGTTGCTTGCTGATGTTCTGTTGCAGGTTTATGACTCCTCCTCCTGAACTTTCCCTTGCCCTATATCTTGAACTCACATTGGCTGTAGGTCTTCGCCGATTTAATTTCTAGTCAAAACACATTTTCTCACGGGCATCAGCGATGCATTGGCGCTTCTCTTAGATCACAAAAATCTGTACTAAAATTGTGCAGTGTGTACCCAGCATTACACTCTTTAACTCTCCCACTTTGCCACTAGATGATTTCCCATTTGGTGGAATGCACAGTGGGCTTCACAGCTCCTTCTCCAGGCTTGGGCCTAGTCGCTTCTTCTCTTTCCCCTCAGCAAATGGTTGGTTTTTAAAATGATTTCATCATTTTTTTTTTGTATATAATTATTGCATATGTGTTCAGTCTCCTCCCAGAATAATACTTAATTTAGGTGAACTTTACTGAATATATCTTTATAACACTAATGGAAATTTGTTGAAAACCTCCAAGGCATGTTGTTGATATGAAAAGAATAGTATTTTTAATTTATTAAGAGCTGCACTTTTTTTTTGGGATCAACAGCTGATTTCACCTCCTTCTCTTCTTCAATGGGTGGGATGGGCAGCATGGGAGGAGCAAACTTCAAGTCTGTTTCTACTTCCACCCGCATTGTCAATGGAAAACGTATTACCACAAAAAAGTCAGTTTGCTTCTCATTATACTAATTTTGCCTACTGTTACCTTTGTTCCATATGTGGTATAATATGCATATAATATGTAATATGCATACAGAATGTATAATATGCAAAATATATGCATCCTGCACATTAAACAAGAAAGTTGTGTTTGATTAAATAAGCAATTTAAACGCAGTTGATGAAAATTAGTAAAAAATGATTTATGCCGTGCCACAATGTGAAGGCCTGGCTTACAGAAATTCAGAGGAATTCAAGTTTGTTTATGTATTTCCTGTTAATTGATAAACATTTCATTTCTTCCCGCAGGGTCAGAGAAAATGGCCAGGAGAGAACAGAGGTTGAGGAGGATGGGGTTTTGAAATCGGTCCTCATCAATGGTAATTCATTTTTTGTTATCATTTAATAATAATATAGGACCAGAGGGCATCTCTATAGTTAATGCACATATTCTGGTGTGTAATAAAAATTCACCTTATCAGCTCAGGATGAATCTGCCTGGGAAAGTAGATGCATTTGGAATACTAATACACATAACCTACCCTTCAAACATTTGGGGTCAGCAAGATTTTTGTGAAAGAAATGAATACTTTTATTTGAAAAGAATGCATTAAATTAATTTTTAAAAAATACAGTAAAGACATAAAAGTCTTTTGTTATAATGTAACAAAATATTTCTATTTCAAATAAATGTTGTTTTTTTTTACTTTCTATTCATCAAAGAATCCTGAAAAAATGTATCACAGCTTCCACTAAATATAAAGCCACACAACTGTTTTTGTAGAATTTATATTGTATTATACAATTTATTAAAATATATTTTTGGAGATTAACTCAAGACTCTTGCACTCTGGTGTGTAGGCATATCATTTTTTTTGGTATGTCTTTATCTTTTATCTTGGCTTGTTGCCTAATGTCTAAACTTCATCTTGCTTTAAAGGTTTTAAGGACTTTTCCTTTTTTATAACAGTGAAAACAGGAATTTTTCTCTAATTCATCCACTTGTCACTGTACATTACAAGTTAAACCCTTATTTCCTGTTTTAATGGTAAGAACTTCTCAAGTAACTCTAAACCACTTATTTAGTTGTTCTCTTATTAGGCTTGCAGGTAGATTTAGCTTACTCATTACATTTCACACTAGCTTCTTGATTTGTCGTATGCAGATTGCTCATTTCCTGTAGAGCTGATCTGACATTCAGCTGTGTTTGTGTGTCCAGGTGTGGAGGATGAGATGGCCTTAGCTCTGGAACTGAGTCGTAGAGAGCAGTCCAGTCAGCCTCCCAGACAATCCCAGCATCCACTGCTCCACCCCTTCAACAACAGCTCTGCAAACCCCGCTCTACGCTCCTACAGCGCCGCCCCGTTCTACCACTGCCCCGATGCCAGTGAAGATGAGGAGGATGAAGACCTGCAGATGGCACTGGCCTACAGCTTGTCAGAGATAGAGGCCCAGCAGCGGGCAGAGGACGTGATCTCAGGTGCTGAGGGAGGGAGGGAGAAGCAACCAGGTGGTGGGAAGGGTGCCGTTCAAAAAAACACAGATCAGAAAGAAGTACCGGATAATTCAAAACAAAGCACCCCCTTGTCTCCAGAGGATAGACTGACAGAACAGGGTCGGGCTAGAGGTTCAGAAAGTGTTGTTGTACAGGATAAGGAGAATGACAAAATGACAGCCAATGGGACTAATGTGGTAAAAAAGAGGAGGAAGTGTCGGTGCGTGGTCTGTTAGTAAGAATATGGAGAATCATCATGCTTGTGTGAAATTAGCAGAGTTATAACCTTATGTTTTCATCTTATGGTTGTTTTTTTAATCCTTCCTGAAGTTTTTGAGTGTGCTTTGACTTACAGCTCTTATGGCATTGCACAAATGACTGTTGAAATTGTATTTTCTCGCATTGAGATATGAGTAACAGGTGCCAAAATGTGTTTCCCTTTCAAGGGAACTTCGAACTGTGTCCTCTAGGGGTCGCTATGGGGAACGCCTCGTCGTGACCCGTGTCTGAAGCATACATTGAAAAAACACCAACAACACATTGGCCGGCGACAGCCCATGACGTCACTACCGGTGCGACTATAGTATAAATAGGCGCCGGGAGAACATGTCATTCTCTTCTTCGTCGTCCTCTAGGCTTCCTGCCATGCTTCAAACGCAAGCTTCAGATGAAGAAGTGAATGACATGTTCTTCCGGTGCCTATTTATACTATAGTCGCACCGGTAGTGACGTCATGGGCTGTCGCCGGCCAACGTATTGTTGGTGTTTTTTCAATGTATGCTTCAGACACGGGTCACGACGAGGCGTTCCCCATAGCGACCCCTAGAGAACGCAGTGTCTCGTTCCCTACTCAGAGAACCATGGTTGCATAAGTAACCTGAGACGTTATTCACCACAAAGTCAGGACATTTTGAAGGAACTGTTTGCAATATTTTAGAACCCCATGCACAAAATGTCCTGCTGTCTGACAGATATCACTGAAATGGGTGTCTTGGGATATCATTTGCCAGCATTTACTCTGTAAACAGTGAAAATTGTCACTAGTCACTATTTTAGCTAATCAGAAACACTGTCTGCCTGTGAGTTGCTTGGCATTGCTGGCATCAGGTTGACTGACATGTCTTTACAGGGTGTGATTTTGGGATTTTGGAGAGCAGGTATATTGTTAGCAAAATGGTAAAAGTTAAAGGGTTAGTTCACCCAAAAATGAAAATTAGCCTGTGTTTTACTCACCCTTGAGGCGTCCTAGGTGTATATGACTTTCTTCTTTCAGACGAATCCAATTGGAGTCCTGGCCCCTCCAAGCATTATCATTGCAGTGGGTGGGTGTTTTTTTTCAACGGTCCAAAATACGTCAAATAAAGCATGCGCATCCATAATGAAACGTGCCTCACACAGCTCCGAGGCATGAATAAAGGCCTCCTGTAGTGAATCCATGTGTTTTTGTGAGAAAAATATCCGTATTTCAAACGTAATAAACACTTTTCTCTCACTTCTGCTGAGGCAAGCTGCGCAACACCACGTTCATAATCGCGCGATTTTTTGCGCAGCTTGTCAGTGAACAACGGCTCTGTGTAGTAAATGTTGCTCCATGTGAAAGCCCGCACGTGATGGAGATTTACCGCTGATTACAGAAGCGGCTTTACTGACAAGATGCGCATTAAATATCGCATGCGATTTATCGTGCAGCCCTATTATCCAGTAAATTCTGAAAAACTGTAAAAGTCATGGGACCTTTGAATATGGTTTTGGACGATGGGTGGTCCTGGAGTCAGAAATATTGAGAACCACTGCTCTAAACAGTTTTAATGGCTTTTCTCAGTGTTGCATAGCATTTGAATGGATATCTTGCTCATTAGTTGACATCCCATTCCCAATGAACCTTCCATTTATTTTTCCAGCAGTGAAGTACTCTTGTTTCATTTGTTTTCACATTAATTAGTATTGTTCCTTCTAGAAGGGAGATTCTCGGATTCGCGTCTGGATGCGTTCTGATTTTTATTGTGCATTTGTCATTCCTTGAGAGGTACCTGTTGAATGTGAAGGTGATATTTTGGGGGGCAAATTTTGCACAAAAACCTAAAGATAATCTGTCTCTGAGGGCTCATGTTGTGTCAATGACTAATGGCTAGTCACTAAGAGAATGTAGAATCCAGAATTATCTCAGTTAATGAGAATGTGCCAAATAACTGACAGTAACTTGCATCATTAGTTTATATAGTATTGATATTTCGTTTGTGCCTTTTTTGTTAGAATAGAAATGCTTGGCTATTGTTGCCAATGCTATATCTCACTTGCCAGTTTGTGTTTAAGTTAGCCGAAGAAGCACATTTTACTTTTTTATTGTTTGTGCATTTTGTTCCATTATAACTATCAGCTTTGTGATATAAAATGAACAATCAAAACATCAATACATGAACATTTGTTTTGCTTAAAAATACTAAGCACAGAAAGTTTGAATGTGATGCTATGTGAATATTAATAAAAATATTTTGTGTAACTATATAAGCTGCAATCAGGAAACTCATCAAAAAGTCATTGATTTACACAAAACTGCTATTTACGAAAATGTTATGTAAGACAACATTGTTCTCTCAGAAGTGTCCAAATCCACAGGGCATATTCAGTGCTCAGAAAGTGCTATTTAAATGACTAAATTGTTAATAAATGCTGTTTCAGTCATTGTTAACATGATGTTGTTGCTAATATGAGGAAACAATAAACTGTATAATACATTCTGTTCACTACATTCAATTCATTTTCAATTTTAAAGGCAGAGTAAGTGATTTCTGGTAGCCAATGTTGATATTTGAAATCACCAAAACAAACACGCCCCTACCCCCAAAAGGGTCTTGCCCCTATTTTGATAGCTCCGCCCCACATATACGTACGCAACCCAGGCAACGATTAGTTCTGTGAAACAAAGCAAAACCAATGTTACACCATGTCTACCTAAAGTGTTTTTGAAAAATCACATACCCTGCCTTTAAGGATAAGTATTTTTGATGGACTGCTAATTGTTATCCATTTACTACCAGTTCACCTGATTAAAACAGCAGATTTTTATAAACTACTATGCCTTTAAATCAAATTTGGAAAAAACAGCTGAGATGCTTTGCATTATTTAAATCCCTTTTCGCTTGCTGCTATAATCCACCATTCACTATCCAGCATGTCATTCTCAGATTTTTTTTGTCAATACCAGCACATTCATATCATCATTCCCACTCATATGCATTTATGATGTTTATATTTTTGTTTTCCTGGGATTTTTACCTGACTCCTTCTCCCTGCCGTTACAGAGTCCGACTTCCAGGCCTTCACAGGCTGACCTGTGGCTGTGACCCCCTCTTACCCCCCGAGGTAAAACGAAGTGTAGATGTCTCTGCAGCTCTTAAGCATAGTTTTCAGCTCTTCTCCCCATTCAGAGTTCATTAACTTTTGTGTATTTGTGAGTTGAGTTTGCTGCTCCTGCTGTAGAGCATGCAGTATTCCAGGAAAATATTGAACACTACATGATTAATTTGTTTTAATTCACCAAAAACACAAACCAAGAAACTGTGAGGCAACACTAATACTGGATTCATCCGTCTGCTCTTAACAGGTGAAGCGTTCCCCGGTGCTCTGCTCTCTCTTTCTACTTCTCTGTCTCTCTCTGCCTGGCACACCTGCTGCTCAGACCCTTTTCAAAGTTTTATTTGAAAAAAACAACAACAAAAAAACAGGCAACACTACATAAAGGTCAAACATGTATGTGTACGTGCATTGTGTATGAATGTGTTCTCAGTCTTGGAGAGGGAATACTGGATTGCTTTGTATATATAAATTCAATTTATGGCCTGCACTGATCATATATATATGAGCTAATGTAAAAAAACCAAGTGTCTTAAAGACAAAATTCTTCATTAACATTTTAATGAATGATTCAAACCGTGATGAATGTATAGTTGTACTTGATATGCAATATTTGAGAATTTAAAATCTTCATAACTTGTTATGATAAAGGTTTATTATTTATTCAGAAGGGTTTCTTGTGTTTTAATTGAAATCTCTGCTTTTTCATGTCTCATTATTTTGTAGTTTTTTTTATACACTACTGTCCAGAAGTTTGGGTCCGTATGTTTTTAAAAGAATCTTATATTCACCGAAATGGCATGTATTTGGTCAAAAATACAGTGAAAACAGTAATATTGTGAAACATTACAATTTAAAATGTGTTTTCTATGTGAACATTTTTATTTATAGCTGAATTTTTAGCAACATTACTCCAGTCTTCAGTGTCACATGATCCTTCAGAAATCATTTTAATATGCTGATTTGAAGCTCAAGTAACATTCTTTATAATTAATTATTATCAATGTTGAAAACAGTTGTGCTGCTTAATGTTTTGTGGTAACCAAAAAGGTTTTTATTCGAGATTTTAGAAAGGTCAATAGAACAGCATTTATTTGAGACAGAAATCTTTTGTAACTTCATAAATGTTTACTGACATGTTTACCCCAAACTTTTGAATGTTAGTGTAGATTAGACATAAACAGGTACTACGTTTTTTTTTTTTTTGGGTGTTGCATGGTCATAATGAAAGAGGGAAGCCACACACATCAAGCAGTGCTGCTACACAGATTCACATTTAATTCAGAACCATTTAAAAATTATAGTCATATAATTCTCTTTTTTTAAATAGTTTTCGACACATTTGCTACAGGAATAAACAGAGCTCTCAGTGAATTATTTACAGTGATCACACGACGTAAAGGCGGCACTAGACATTACAGATGTGAAAGCACTGAATGTTCTTCAGAAATCATTTTAATATGCTGATTTGAAGCTCAAGTAACATTCTTTATAATTAATTATTATCAATGTTGAAAACAGTTGTGCTGCTTAATGTTTTGTGGTAACCAAAAAGGTTTTTATTCGAGATTTTAGAAAGGTCAATAGAACAGCATTTATTTGAGACAGAAATCTTTTGTAACTTCATAAATGTTTACTGACATGTTTACCCCAAACTTTTGAATGTTAGTGTAGATTAGACATAAACAGGTACTACGTTTTTTTTTTTTTTGGGTGTTGCATGGTCATAATTAAAGAGGGAAGCCACACACATCAAGCAGTGCTGCTACACAGATTCACATTTAATTCAGAACCATTTAAAAATTATAGTCATATAATTCTCTTTTTTTAAATAGTTTTCGACACATTTGCTACAGGAATAAACAGAGCTCTCAGTGAATTATTTACAGTGATCACACGACGTAAAGGCGGCACTAGACATTACAGATGTGAAAGCACTGAATGTTTGTAAAAGATCTGACAGGAACCTTAAGATATTACAGGTGCCTTTCAGGTACATTCCAACGAATTCAGAGTTCAGACATGACTGTGCATATATGATCTCATGTTTGACTGCATGAGACATGGTGGCTTCTTTTGTCATTTCCACATTTGATACATGAATTGCATTTTTGGCCATGATAAAGAAAGCATCTTTAAGAAATCTGCATTTTTCAACATCAAACATTATATGTATATATATTTATAAAAAAGACAACATGATACTGTCAATTTACAGAAATTAGGACACTTTAAATCTGATGCTTAAAACCACCATTTCTCCCTGAAACTCAATTAGGACTGAAGCATTTGGCCCCTGCAAAGTGTTTCCAGCATTGGAAAGCTTTCATAGTCTTTTAAAGAGTGACAATATTCATTTCTGACTAGTGAAAGTGAGTGAGGTGCATGAAAAGGGGTGAGTGTAAGTGGAAAAAGATGTAAAAGTGACACTGTGGGATGTGGCTCACTGAGGAAGGGCTTTCAGAATGGCATTCACCTCTTCTGCCACAGCTGTCAGGGCGAACTCAAACTGGTCCTAAAGAAACAAACAAGCTTAGTGTGTAAATGATTTCACTCTAACATTCACAATCATATGCTGGGAAAGCACGTTGTACATACCTTAGTGCGTACCATACTTGGTCTCTGGTCACGAATGTGCTCCAGTGTGGCGGCAATGTCAATCTCCTTCACGCCTAAAACACACAAACAACCTCTGAGCATGCGGTGCATGTACATGAAATGAAACGGCTAGATAGGGAAACGAGGTGCTTACCTTTCGCCATGCGGTTAAGTACCATGTCAATAAGAATGTAGGTGCCGGTTCTGCCAGTTCCATCGCTGTGTGAAACCGGAAACCAATTTAAATCATTCATTTTCAATGATAACAGTAATAAAAAAAAACGCCCATATTGTGAACCTGAGACTCATTTTAGCCGTTTACCTGCAGTGCACAATGATTGGGCATGAGCGTCCTCTGTAGCACTTGTTTACTTTTCTAAAAAAAAAAGGGAGGATAGAAGAGAAAGAAAATTAAAAACTAAGCATGTTATAAGGAGCATAACCACGGTCAATTTATCCAACCCTACAATCATTCTTCTGTCGACAAAGGAACTGAGCGACGCGTGAGGCTGGGGAAGGAAGGGGGAGAGAGGAGATGGAGCATCCGTTAAGCCTCGCTCCTGCTGCACTCACACCTACCAATGATCATTTTTGTGACTATGCAACTGGACCCAGACTACTAGCTGCAAATCACAAAAATGACACTGGGAGGTGTGCTACGTCCAGAGACCTATCGATCTCCATCTGAGACAGAGAGAGTGACGGTGGGAGGAGGAGGAGGAGGAGAGAAAGGCAGGGGTAGAGCAGGGCCCGTGTCGAGCACAAACGGGGAAGGTCCAAAGTGCAAATGCATTCAAGGGAGAGGAACGTTGGAAGGACTGGACTTTAAGGTAAAGAAAACATCCACAGATATTTAGGGAATCCCAAGTGTGAAGCAGACCCTCATATTAGGGTGAGGACAAACAGTAGGGAAAGTATTTGCAAAGAGATGTGGATGAGATACTGTGTGTGTGTCTAAATTGAGTTTTAATGTTTATTTGATCATTTAAATAGTGATCATTTTAATAATTTGTTCAGTTTCTGAGTCAAAGCCATGTGGAACATCTTTTACCTTACAGTTATCAACAAGAAACATTTGGTAACACTTTAATTGAAGGTGTCCTTGTTACACATTACATGTACTTACCAGTGTTGGGGGTAACTCATTACAAGTAACGCGAGTTACGTAATCAGATTACTTTTTTTCAAGTAACTAGTAAAGTAACGCATTACTTTTTTAATTTACAAGAAAATATCTGAGTTACTTTTTCAAAAAAGTAATGCCAGTTACTTTGTTTTCCCATTTATTGACTGACAAGTCTCCTGTCCCCATATTGGGAGAAATCGGGAGTACAGAGGCGTTGTGTGAACATGATGTTACTGTAGTTCTAGACTAAATGTGAATGTGCATTAATTCATCCCACTCACAAAAAACAGATTTAGTATTCATCAAAATGAATTAAAACAGTGAAATGCAAACTCAGAATATGATGCAAACCTGCAATAATTAAATATGTTAAATAACACAAATGTATCTAATTCCATTTTATTAACCAATATCTCCTGACCTTTGATGATCCAGTTAAACCATACTAATAAGCAAAAATGACTTTAGAGAAACTAACAATTGTGCTTTGTTTTTTTATTGCTGAAGAGTGTTTCTTCTCCTGCGTTCTACTGTACAGACGTGAATTTACTTTTGCTTGAGGTTTATTCATTACACTTTTTGGTGTGAAAGGGCTTTTATATTTGCTATAAATAGAACTTCTTATATTAAAAACAATCAAGCATTGATTATATTTAAAAAGTAACGCGAAAGTATCGCAAAAGTAACATAACACATTACTTTCCATAAAAAGTAACTAAGTAACGTAATTCGTTACTTTTTTAGGGAGTAACGCAATATTGTAATGCATTACTTTTAAAAGTAACTTTCCCCAACACTGGTACTTACTATTATAATAACAATAAATTACACATAATTACATGCAAGTAACCCTAAGCCAAACCCTAACCATATTGTAAGCACATGTAGTTCATCAATATTACTCAGTACTTAAATGCATAATTACACTGTAACAAGGACACCTTAAAATAAAGTGTAACCAAACATTTTTGTATGTTACATTTATTTATTTATTTTTATTTTATTTTTGGATATTGTTAAATATGCTTTTAAATATTATGTTTACTCATTACTTGCATTTTTCATGCAGTTAACCCCCTTTTTTTACCTTACACTATCGTCAAGAAACATTTTGTATGTTTTTAACAACATAAAATATACTATTATCCAATTAAATATAATATTTACTCACTATTATCCAAATAAATATAATATTTACTCGCTGTTTATGCAGTTTTAGAAAAATGTAGCATACGACAATGACAGTAACAAGCACATTTATTTGTGTCTAGCTGTTTTTTGGCTATTTTTATGAAGTCAACAAATCTTCAATACAGATATTCACTGGTGCACCTTTAATTTAACAGAGCGCTCACTAAAAATTGTCTCAATCACAGTTCATTTTGCATTCAATATCAATTCGGATGTGATCAATTCGGTGGAAATGTTCTTTATTTTTAAATTATCCATCATTTCCCACTGGTTTTACCAATTTTAAGACCAGTTGTGAACTTTGTCACATGAATTCGGCATTATGTCTAACATATATCTAACATATTGAGCACAAGGGAGGCAAAAAAGATGCTGCCTCCCTCTGCAACTTTCTTCAGTGGTGCTGCTATTGGACAGTATTACTTGAAAATCATTTGCACCAGTTTTATTAATTTTAAGGCTGGTTGCGAACATTGTCACATGAATTTGGCATTATGTTCTCTATGAGAACAAACCAAGCACAAGGGAGGCACAAAAGATGCTGCCTCCCTCTGCAACTTTATCCAGTGGTGCTGCTATTGGACAGTATTACCTTTTAGTACATTTGTTTTGCTATTACCGTGTTGTGAATTATTTCCTCACCTGAAACTTTTTGAGGAGCTACGACCTGCAGTGTGTGTAATCTGTTTGTAGTTCTATGAGAATTCGAGTTGGTGTTGGGTTGTGGCAGTACCTGCGGAAGTCCAGCAGGGGCCGTGTGGAGGAGGGAATGCCTTGTGCAGGCCAGCTCAGCAAATGAAACTGGGTCAGAGTGCGCGTCTCTTGAGTCTGAACGTTCTTCAGGTAGAAACTACGAACCAAGAAGTCTTTACACCAGATGTGTTCAGACACAAGATTCACCTGAGACATACAAGTAAAAAATACTGTAGGTAGTAAAGAGGAAAAACTAAAAGCCACAAGGGACTTTGAGGGCAATTAAACTGAATGTTTCTCACCTCATAGATGTTGTATAAAGATGATCCTTCATCAGGCCAGTAACGTTCACATTGTTTCTCTCCATCCTCCACTAGAGCGGTCATCATCACTATTACAGTACAGCCGTTCTCCCATACCATCTAACATATGCACCAAAACACAGTGTCAGTACACAAAGAATCACTTATATAGGAGATGCATATCAATTTAATCTAAACCATTTTAGTGTTATGCTATTATTCAATTTATAAGCAGTTAGTAATCAAATTATATTTGGGAATTTCATATTTTATTTTTTGAATATTTCAAAAGATTTCTAAATCTTAAAATTTCATCATCACTCTCAACGTGTGCACCTTACCTGCCAGAAATCAGCAACAGTGTGTGGTAAAGGTCCTTGAGTTGCAATATAAGCAGGTAAACGTGGATCATGATCAATCTATGGGTAAAGATAGTAAAGTGAAGATTCTTTGCTGTGACATGATCACATTTACATTTGTTTATAGAGAAACAAACATTCATTTACTTATCCAGCATGCATATTAGTGCTAGAAGCAAAAACCTTGTGAATAAAGATTGTCATTTCTTACTATAGTGCTGGCATTTACGTAGTCCTCTTTGGAGGGGTTGACCTCAGCCTTTAGTTTCACTCTCGAATGGTCATCTAAAACAGAATGTTTTAATTAAACATACTGAAAACTAAAATGTATACATTTAACTCATTTTGGTATTTTCCAGTTATATGATGCCTTTCTTGCCAGTGTAAGATTTTTAAATGTTTTTGAAAGAAGTCTCTAATTTATGCTCACCAAGGCTCCATTGATTCGATCAAAAATACATTAAAACTGTAATATTGTGAAATATTATTACAATTTAAAATAAGTCTTTTGTATTTGAATATATTTTAAAATGTAATTTATTCCTGTGATGTCAAAGCTGAATTTTCAGCATCATTACTGCAGTCTTCAGTGTCACATGATCCTTCAGAAATCATTCTAATATGCTGATTTGCTGCTGTTATGCTTAACATTTCTATGGAAACTGTGATACATTTTTTTCAGGATTCTTTGATGAATAGAAAGTTCAAAAGAACAGAAATGATTTGAAATAGAAATCTTTAGGCATTATAAATGTCTCTACTTTAACTTTTAGTCAATTTAATGCGTCCTTGCTGAATAAAAGTTACTTTACTGTATTGTAAATGGATGAGATCACTGAAATAAATGTTTTTTGTTTTTTTTAAAGTCACATTGCTCTTACAGGGCACAAAGTCAGGATAGCGGTTCTTCTCCATGTTGCTTTCAGACTGGGCGATAGAGACAGAGCTCGGCTCAGCCTGGTACGAACACAGAGCCTCCCACTCTTTCTGCAATCGGTCCTTATTCTTCAGATGGTCCTCCATATATGCCTGAACAACAGAAATGGATTTGAGGCATTCCACTGATTGCTCATGAAATGCCTATTTTGCTTCTACGTAATTAATAAACAACTTGACATGATTCCACATTAGAGTTCAGGACACAGCTTAAGCCTCGGAACTGACTTATATAAGTCAAGAAGACACAAAACTCCAATAGTTCTAAGTTTAAATATAGATTTGGTTTGTGCAAGCAGGTACTGCAACCTATTTACTGATATGTGCTGAACAGTCAGAAATTGTAGTGCAATAATTCCTGTTAATTAGAGTATGATTCTCACTTTTTATAGCACACAGAACAGAAAGATGCAGCATATTGCTAGCAAAGTGAAGTCTGAATTATAATTTGTGTCTGTGTACCAGTATCATGTGTCCGGTGGAGATGTCCATGTTGGACTGTGCAGGCTCTTCGCTCCAGGACGGTGTGCTGCTGTGAGAGCTGGGACTGTGCTGCGGTCCATCGCTGAACTGAGACGACACACTGCTGACTCGAGATGTGTCGGTCCCCCGTCGACCGCCTGGCTCCGGACGGGTGAACGATGACTTGGCTGCCATGTGCTGGCGACACAGCTCCTGAGAGATGCAGGGAAACCTTATCATTACTGACTGAGCATTAATGTTTTAAATTACATTTTCAGATCCATAATCATCACTGTTAATGTACAGTAATACTCAACGTCAAATGAATTTAAATGCAATTACAGTGCTGATTATATGCCAGTTACACCTGATTAGAATGGATTAAACTGATCAAAAATGACAGTAAAGACATTTATAATGTTACTAAAGATTTCGGTCCCACTTTATTTTGAGGTCCCATTCTCACTATTAACAAACCATAAACTATGATTTTGCCTCAATAAACTCCTAATTTGCTGCTTATTAATAGGTAGTTGTTAAGTTTAGGTGTGGGGTAGGATTAGAGATGTAGAATATGGTCATGCACAATATTGCTTTATAAGCACTAATAAACAAGTCAATATGTTAATAGTAGGCATGCTAATGAACAAATAGTTAATAGGGAGAATTGGTCCCTATACTAAAGTTATACTACCAAGATTTCATAAATGCTGTTCTTTTGAATTTTTTATTCATAAAAAACTAGAAAAAGAAAAAAAACGTAAAAGCAGCACAAATGTTTTCAACATCAATGATAATTAATGTTTCTTCAGCAGCAAATCAGCATATTAGGATGATTTCTGAAGGATCATGTGACACTGAAGACTGGAGTAATGTCTGAAAATTCAGCTTTGCATCAGGAATAAATTACATTTTAAAATATATTACAATAAAAACAGCTGTTTTAAATTGTAATAATATTTCACAATATTGCTGTTTTTACTGTTCACGCAGCAAACAAAAGACTCCAAAGGCATTTCAGGCTCCTAAAAAGGCGGTGATATGATTTTATTCATTATGCAATATTCCAGGCACTATATGACAATATTACATGTGCCATTTTATTTCTGTGAAATGTTTTTTTTTTACTCATTCTATATACATTTTTGTTCCTCTGACTACATTTTCCTTTTTGGACGATACAGTAAACATCTTTCAATCATTCTGTATCTTTTTCTCTCTCTGTATTTGTGTGTGTTTAACAATGTACCTGGTAATCAAAGTGGGTTTCCGCACCAGCTTCTGGTCCCAGACCCAGTTTGCCAGAGGCTAACTGACGGGCGTGGTGTCGGAGACAGGCAATCGCGAGGGAGACCAACAACACCGTGCCCACACAAGCCATGGCCACCATTGTGAGGACGACCCCACGCGAACCCTCCCCGACCCGCGTGGCCTGGGGCAAACCACGCCCCTCGCTCCTCTACAACAAGAGAAAAAGAGAAATACAGCAAACGTGAGACAAGACAACATCATACGAAGAATCAAGGAAAAACAAAACGCAGAGATGGCTTTCATCGCGGAGCGTTTGTGTGGTCCCTCTGTCTTCCCTACACTCTCTCGTCCCTCTTTTGTCTCTCTCTCTGTTTGAGTAAACAAGTCGGATGTCATCATCGACTACTAATTACCCTGGCAACCCAGACGCACACGCACAGCCACGTGTCGCCCTGAAATAATTAGAGCAAGTCAGTGACCCGCCCGCTCCGCCGAATAATTACCAGCAAGTAAACAATTAAGGAAACCCCCCAACACAATGCAGGGTCAACCACTCTGAGGGGATCTCTCGCACACTCTCATTTAGTTTTATTCCATCCTTACTCTTCTGCACTTTACAGCACATCGAGAGAACGATAAAACGCACGGATGCAATGATTGCTGATGTCATGCGGCCGCCGTCCCGTGTCTCCAACCGCTGCCTGTTGGTGTTGCCATGGTGTCTGGGAGCCTCAGCAGGGCAGAACAGGCCGTAGCGCTACCATGGCAACAACGGAACGCTCAATGTAATCCATGGCCATCACGGTGAGCAAAGGAAATGAGAGGAGGGCAGAGGAAATATGCTATACGCCTACATTATTACACTGAATAATATGTGGTGTTATCTGCAGAAACCACCTTAGGACGTAATACTTACTGCCACTTGCATCTTTTTAATCCATCTGCATTCTAATCTAATCATTCTAATCTTTGGGTGTTAAAATATAGGATAATGTTAAATATTTTACTCCTATTATTCAAATAAAAGAGAATATCCTCTGTACTAAAATAAATTAGTCTCTGTAAGACTTAAATACATAAACACATAAATACACTTGCTCAAGTAAATGTATGCTTGATTTATGTCATTAATAACTACATTTGCATTAAAATAAAGTACAGCCTCTGTAGAACTTTAGGATGATTAAAAATACATAATCACACAACTGCACTTGCTCAGGTATATGTATCATTAATAACTACATTTATAGTAATTTATACGTATTATATATATATATATATATATATATATAAATTTATACGTATCTTGAAGTCCTACAGAAACAGTAGTTTATTGTAATATAAAATAAACTACAGCTTCTGTAGGACTGCAAGATAATTAAAAATACTTAAATAAATAATCAATACAATACAAAATCAATAATAATCTGAATAAATAAAGTGTACATTTATATGAGCAAGTGCAGTTGTGTGATTACGTATTTTTAATTATCTTGAAGTCCTTTATTTTATATTTATAGTTGTGTCAAAATTTTCATTAATAACCTAAGTTAATATTACTTGCGTCCAGAATATCAATTAATATTTGGCATGAAAATAATTCTGAAAAAAAGTATAGGGGATTATGAGAAAAACAGCAGAACTTTTAATTCATTTATTTCAATTAAATTATTTCAATAAATTATTTTAATTCCTGCATTCAATTAAATTATATGCCTCTCATATCTACCAAAGCTGATCAAAGAATTGTTTTATTTTAATTTAGTGCATAATGCTTAATATTTAATAATATTTTGATGGTTTCAATTAAACTATATTGCTCTCACATCAACCAAATCTGATTAAAGAATTATTTTAATTTAGTGTACAATCCTCAATATTTAATAATATTTTAATGATTTTAATTAAATAACAATTTTGCGATTGCAAATCGACTGAATACAACTGAACACAATCTTTTGAAATGAAATGATTTTTATAAATGATGGAACTTTACATATTTGATATTTACTTTTCCACAAACATTTTCAAAAGACTAATTGTCCCTTGAGGTATTAATAAAGTTGTAAACTAAAAACAAATCTCACCAAGTGAAATAAAACAGGAAAGAATGCAACAAGTTTTAACAACCTATTCTAACACCGCCTATAATTTTCGCTCAGACACCCGCTATTTTTTCTGAGAAAGTGGAACAGACCTTTAGGCTGACACCTCACCACCATCTCTGCAGCGCACAGGCAGCCGTTAGAGCTGAGCTAGCAAAAGAAAAAGACTGAGTGAAAGAGCACTTAAGTCTGACCACAAAGAGGTCAGGACGCTTTCCCTTCTTTTTGGTCCTTTCTCGAAATTCATCAACCATTTTCCCACTCGCTCCCTGCCCTCCTCACACCCACTCTCCCTCTCATTCTCCTTCTTCGTTCCCCACATGTTTCATTCTGTCCCTCTTGTTCCCACTCAAATTCAGCCTTTTCTCCTGAAAAGCTAAGAATGTTCCGCAGGAGAGATTGAAGGTGGGGGAAGGAGGGAGGGGGCGGTGGCGTTGAAGCAAGGGTGCACGACTGGACGGAAGGACAATGGGGGAGGAGATAAAGGGTGCGGGGCGCCTCACCTGCTACTCCAAAGAGGCCCCGAAAGGAAGACTGACAGGCTTTTAGAATGGAGCACGGGAGCAGGCAGGAAAAATGAGCTGGTTTAGGACAAGAGGACAAAGGCCCCCCAAGGTCTGAGAGGGCCAGGCGGAGAAATGAGGAGGCAGAGCGAAAGCGGGAAAGAAGGCAACTGATCACAAGGAGAGAAAGCATGGTTACAGGGAACGAGAGACTAAAACTCTGCGCAGGAGGGGGAAAAAGGGGTGATACGTGAGGAATAACCTCACAACGTAACGCACACTTCAGCACATACTCTACATGTCGCTACGAATACTAATGTGCATTTGAATCACACTAAGCTGTTGGCCGAGGAAGCATAATTCAAACATCTGTTCCTCAAGAAGCGGGAAAATCGGATTCAGGGTCCCAGGACCCCTCTGCCGTTCCCCATGACCCCCGAGCCCTTTGACCTCAGCCACAAAAAAAGGAAATACACACACACACAAACACACACGTATGGCTGTGTGTGCGCGTGTTTGTTTTGGAAGATCCCGAGGGCAAAGATCACCAAGAGCTTCGCACTCTGAATCACAATAGGCAATTCAGGCATGGCCCGAGACGTCCGAGTGGAGACGAAATGGAGCGCCGACCATCTCCGAGGCTCTCGGTGATCTAAGATTTCATCAGTCCGTCTGTCCCATAATGTATCTTCTGCTCAATTCACTCGCTGTGAATTGATTTCACAATTCAGCAGGACTCTGCTGTTATCTGATGGAGGTGTTCAGACTATGACCCATCAGAAATCACATCACTGCCGTCGTCTCGCTGCCTTTATATTGCACAGCAGAAGGTGTGCGGTTTTCATTAAGTTTCCTCTAAGAAAAAAAAAGCCTTTAGAGAGTTGTTTATAATGGATGATTTTTCTCCCTCTTGCATCTTTCAATACATTCCCATCAGCTGTTCTTTTATAAATGATATTTGAAATAGCATAACCGTTCACTCTAGATGGAAAATGATTAAAAGAAAATTACTATAAGGGTAAGCAATGAAATGCATTTCAAGGTAACATGAAAAATGAACATCCACTTAATTCCAGTCACTTAATGAGTGGTTTTTGCCTAACATATTAGGCAATAAAACTTTTTTACGACCTTTCAATATATCTATTTAGTACACTAAACCAAGAGAAATAGTATGAACTTAGGTGCACCTGCAGTGACTACAAACGGATTACATCATCTCACTCATCCAGCCTGCTCTGCCCTGTTACCACAGCAACCGGTCCACCTGGCATCACTATTCAAGATAGCACACACTTCTTAAAAGCAGCATTTAACAAAAATATTTCATCAAATGCACATATACCTTACGCATGCAGCACATGGCATTGCGCATGCAACACACACGCATTTGTGTGTTTGCCAAGATGAAGATGTGAACTGAGATTAAATGCATGTGGGTAATTGTTCTTTTAGTTTTAATTTCTAGTGAAATATTAAATTAAATATTACCAAAGACACATTTAAAGATAATCTATATTTTAGTTGTGTTATTAGGGTAAGATATATGCTGATATGATACAGATGCAAAAAAAAAAAGTAAAATGTAAAAACTTACAAATATTTAAAGTTTTTGAATAAATATTTGCATCAAAAAGTTTAGATTTAGTTTACATTTGCAGACAATTCAGTTGATAATAATCATAATGTATTTTGACCATTTATTTTGAAACTGGAGAGAGAAAAATATTTTTTATTCTAGTGTTTTATTCTAGTTTAGTGTTGTATAGTAACTATAATGTAGAAGTTTGAATTGTCATGGTACATTGTTTTAGACATATTTATAGAACTGATAAAGCCATTTCAGATTTCCACATAAAATACAGCATTATTCACAACTGTGTCACAGTTGATAACTGATATTATAATTCAAGTGTATGAGTGTGCAAAACAGAAAAAATGTTAAGCAAAATAACATTTTTGAGCTGTGATCATTTTTGAATATACAGTTACCAGTACAGTTTCTACCTTCTTTAACAACTTCCACATGAGAAAAGGAATATATTTAGAAAAAAATAATAATATATATATATATATATATATATATATACACACACACACACACACAAATGTTCACTAAATTAAATCTGAAAAAAACAGAACGCATGATTAATGGCATCAGTATGTTGATCGACTATTAAAGCGATAAGTAGCTTATGTCTGTATGCACACACTTTTTTCCATTATTCATAAGGAAAATATATCATGATGTCAAGCACAACCATCAAAAAAAACATCAGAATAAATAGGCTAAATACACATCTCAGTATTTACAGTAAATCCTACATAAAGGCCTACAGAATCAGTAGATCTAGTATGAAACAGTACTCACCGGCACACATCTCCTGTGCTCTACGCTCAGACCTCTTTACCTCACACGCGCCACAACATCACGAGCAGGACCGTCTGCAATCGCACATTTTCAAGCCTCCACACAGTCCAAGCATCCCGGTCAGACAACTTAAGCAAAGCATCAAACAAGTGCTTCAAAGTAGCCCTTAACGTTTCAGAGCCGAGAAACCAAAACGGAGGGAAAGAGTGGCATACGTGTAGTGCCGGAGCGAAAAGGTAAATGAGTGAAAATAAATGGGAAGGACAAGAAAAGGGAGGGGAAAGAGAGAATGTGCCTCCCCGAGAGCTGTGTCCAACTCATATGAAGGCCTTGCTGCCTCTCAGCCCCATTCAACCAATGCCGCCACTTGTCACATCAAACGTTGTTGCCTTAGAGACAGCTCCACATGTTGCTGATGGTGAAATGGTGGGGTGGGGGGTGGCATTGATGCCCTGGATAGGTCGTCCGTGAGAGAGAGAGAGAGAGAGAGAGGAGGGAAAAAATGGGCCGAAAGCAACAGGAGCAGGAGGGGGTACAACGAATGGGGTGTAAGAAAAGTGCCATGGGCCCAAAAAGGGGTTTGTAAGTAATATGGATTGGCAGGGACACAAACACTGAGCCTTCACATCTGGAATAACCATACAACAGAAGATATATGAGATCACACAAGCTGGGGACAATACGGGTAATGGACCCTGCCAAAGATTTATAGAATAATAAGTGTTTCAATTGACATGTCTGATAAATATGCTTTAAACTGGATATATTATATTTTAAGCTGAAAAGGATTTTCAGGATGTGTCATCCAATAAATATAAAACCCCTAGGGTACATTAAAGTAATAGTTCACCCCAAAATGAAAATTCGGTCATCATTTACTCACCCTCAAAACTATAAATTTCTTTCTTCTGTTGAACACAAAAGAAAACAGCTGCTGGTCCCCATTGACTTCCATAGTATGGAAAAAATACTATGGAAGCCAATGGGAACCAGCAACTGTTTGGTCACCCAACGTTCTTCAAAATATCCTAGGGTGAGTAAACATAATTTTAATTTTGGGGTGAACTATCCCTTTAATAAGATTTCAGCGCAATCTCGGTGGGAGTGCTGAAAGTGCATTGCTATGTATGTCACTGTGGGCCGTAAAAACTTTAATTCATTAAAGAAGTAAAGAAAGAGACTCACAGAGAGAGAAAGAAGCACAGAGAGACAAAACAGCCTAAGCAGAAAAGCATTTATCCCCATAAAAGGCGGACAAAAAACAGTCAGGTGCAAGCAGGTCTCATTACTGAGGCAGAGAGAGAAAATTATAAGATAAAGGACAGGGAGAGCGCGCGCACACTCACTCGCTCACTCATACGCCGTGCACTTCACAGCAAAGAAAGTGTCACAGCCCACAATAGAACAAGAAAGAATAATTAAAAATATGAGCAGCCGGATGCAACAAAAGACATTATTCTACATTCAAGGGCCTGCAACAGCTGTACAAAGTGAAAGGGGAGCGAGCGAGGGAGAGCAGAACGCCTCAATATGCACCGAGTACAAAAGCCACCCAAGAAAGTGGGGGAGCGAGGGAGAAAGGGATGGGGAGGGGTCAAAGGCAGAGGTAACAAAAAGAGAACGGCCAAAAGAATGGCAGAGAGGAGAATGGCATGGGACAAGAAGAGAAAGAATGAGTGAGGGAGAGAAATGAGGCACAGCGGGGAAAAAACGCAGGAGGATTTGGGACGGGGGAACGGTACAGTGGGGACAGTTCGAGATGAACGGTGACGATTTCAAAAACTGTTCGTTTCAAATGCCCTCCTTGTTCGGTTCAGTGAACGCCAGAGTGATTCATGAGAACCCGGAATTATATCTCAGTACGTGATCTGTACATAATAGATGGACAAAACTGTAGAATCTATGAATTTCAATGAGAACGTTCCCTGTTTGGTTGATGAGGGTGGTTATGTAGAGAATAATGACCTGTGTGGCCAATTCTGTTGCTGACTGACAAGAGAGAGTGACTCATTATACCAACCGGTTCCCATAATCGCTAATCTATAGACCTGCTGATCACAGTGAACGTGTGGGTTTCACGGTTTGCGGTTGGAGGACATAAAAAAAGGGATAGACATACCTCTCCCACTCCGGTCTGGATGATTTTCATTCCTGTCTCTCCCTCGAGGAAATTCTTCTCAGCTACTGCAATGCAAAGACAATAAATGTTGGTGAATGTGTGAGTTAATCAATAAGTGCCTGCGCATTCTTTTTCCATTTCATCAAAATGAACGGTCCAAACGAGAAGGCTTGTCACTCACCGGCTTTATTGGCCACCTCCTCCGCGCTGAGATTAAGAGAGTTCTGTCGGATCCTGAACGTCAGGGCCGAGCCCACCACGCTGCAGAGACAAACGACAGACAGATCGTCTTTTCTTTTATTCTCACCCTGTATTCACTAATCTATCAGTCTCTCCATCCAGCAACACAAACGTGCACACACTTTACCTAATGTTGATGAAACTGCTCGTGGAGAGATGGATTCTCTCCGCCAGTGTCTCTAAGAGTTTCACCCCATCATAAAGACTTAAAGGACTGGAGGGAAAACACAAGAAGAAATGCATTTGTTTTATTATGAGCATTCAGCACAAATGAATTAAATTCATTTCAAGGAACATGCAGCTATATTATCACAAATACATCAGGAAATCATCAGAAATACACAGCAGACTATATTTTTCAAAGGTCTCAAAGAGGGAAAACAAGTTTCCTTTCAAATTCTAGGAAATTCTATAATATGAAAAAGGGAAGAATAAATTGGAGCAACTATTTAGAAAGATATAATAAAATAAACTGGTATGTAGATCACATGTAGTCACATAAAATATTTCCCTGATAAACCTCGTCAAAAAATTTTGATACAAACTGTGCAAGACTTTTTCTTGGCATTGCCAGTATTTTAGCTGAAATTAATAATTTTATAGCAATTTGCTGATGAAATATTTTAGAAATAAGCATAAAAAGAAAATGTATATTAACTAAAAAAAAAATGTTCATGACTTTTTGATGACAATTCCATGCTATTTTCATGTTTTCCTTAACAATAGGAATACAGTGCTATACAAATACTCATCATTTTTTTCATTACATTCATTATTCTTAAAGCAGAATACATTCATTATTCTTTTTACTTAAAAAAAACGAAGAAATAATACTAATACTAAGTCTAATACTAAGAAAATTGTGTTTTTGGTAAAAACTTGAGCATGGATGACTGTCTAAAATAATCAGCCATCTGCCATCTATAACTCCAACATGGTAAATTTCAGGTGAATGAACTGTACAACATTAAAACCCTATAAAGTTTTAGGAGCTCCTACCTCTGATTAGTGACAATGTAGCCATATTCCTCTCTGGTGTTTGTCCCATCCTTAGCGGTTTTCTCTTTTAAATCCAGGTCTTTGGCTGACAGGGTGGGCCCCACAGTGCTCCCACTGTCTTCCTTAGGCACAGTGGCAGGGGCTGGTGTGGATGGGGGCTGAGTAGGGGCCCGCTGGTATGTTGGGGTAGAGGGCAGAGCTGAAACAGGTAAGGGGGGTTTCGCTCCTTTTTCTGTCTCTTTATCACTGCCTTCTACAATTGTCTGTTGAGGAAAACACAAAGCGTTGTGTGTAAAGAAAAAAAAACATAGTGCAAATAATTCAGCTTTTTTAAACTATGTAAATGCAATATACAGCTAATTAATTACTCCTTTTACTCCTTTTTTACGCTTTCTGATAAGTGGCAGTGGTATTTAAATAATCAGATGACTCACTCAGCAATGCATTAAAAGCAATGCTTAAAAAGCAAAAATCCTGGTGAAAGTGTTACTTTCTTTTAGCATTTAGGTGAATTATTAGACTGCAAATCTGCGTTTACCTCTTTTACCGTGACTGTCCCTGGGGATTGATCTGAGGAACACAAAGATAAGTAAAAACATCACAGTGCTTTTGTCCCACAAATAATCTTAATGATATGAATGCAAAAGACCTAAGGCTGTTGATAAAATGTATTAGGCCCATGACAATAAGACTAGGTGCAGTGACTTCATTCTATATGATTCAAGCAGTGTGACAATCTGAATGCATGACGTAAATACATTTGTGTGTGTTGTGAAGTCACCCTATACCTGCATTCTCCATGCTTTGTAGCAGCTGTAACACTAAAGTAAGTCTCTTTATCTGCTGAGGGCTCAGGTCTCGTGGGTCCACTCCAAAGCTCCTTAACAGGGTGGCCAGCTGTGCCAGTTTATCATCTATAACACAAATATTAACATGCTGGATGAAATGGAAACATCAGCATGCACCATCATAAGCAACTGAAAAAAAAATGCATATTTACACTTAATAAAATGCTACATATACATTTATGTATCCAAAGCAGCTTACATTGGATCCATTTTACAAGTTTTAGCATTTTCTGAGATTTAAAACATGACCTTGGTGTTACTTGCACCAAAAGCTCTACTATTTTAGGAACAGGAATCCTAGTTTTGCAAAAAAAAAAAAAAAAGAATCTTATTATACTTGTTCTCTAAATCTGAGAGCAAACAAGTTTAAAACACATCTGTTTACGCAAGATACAATAAACAGCTCTATAATATCAAAACTAAAGCAAATGGGAAAACATGCAGACTTCAATTGTGAATTGTATACTATGACATCCTCTTAAGGGCACAACATTTGAAGCATCCCAAAAAGGGATACTCACCATCAAGTCCAGAAAGAGAGCTGTAGTCCTGAGGGATTTTCTTGTTGTTGAGCTGGGCTGAGCTGGGCTGTTCTTGTAGGGTGTAGTCCTCTCCATATTCCAAAGGGAAATCTAGATCTTCATAGTATGGGGCGGCAGGGAGGGCTGCTGCCCCCCTGTGGCGGAAAGAGGGTTGTGAGGAGGAGAGGTAGAGCGAGACTGCATCTTCCAGGAGCTGACGGTCTCTGTCTCTTTGCTGGGCTCCAGCTCGAGAGGGGGGTCGCTGGTATCCCATGCTGGTGTGAGGATGGAGAGAATGGGTCATGTCCTCCTGTTAGGGAACAATGAGAGAAATTAATATAAAAAGGTACGATAAATCTGTTTGATTTTCTATGCTACTTAAAAAAAATAAAAGAGCCTTACTTGTAGGTATGAGTATGGGTCCATTGGTAGGGCTTGCATCCGGAGCGAGGAGGACTGGTGGGGGTCTAACACCATGTAATCCATGTAGCTCTGAGCTGGACCAGGTTCAGAGTTAGAGCTGGAATAGACCTTCTTAGCTGCAGGCTGTGGCGGCCTACAAAAAAAAATCAGTCTATTACATTAAATCTAATACAAGAGATCAAACATCTGAGGTCTGAGAGACCTCTGAAATCAAGTTTTCCAGCAGCAATAACACACACTCAAAGGAACGGTTGAAAAAAAAAATTACTTTCTCATGCTCATGCTGCTTCATGCCTGTGTGACTGTGTGTAACACAAAAGAAGAAATTCTGGAGAACACTTTTTTCGTTTGTATTAATAGACTGTTCAAGCACCATGAAAGTATTATAGTCTTTTACATAAGTAGAACATGCAAGTCTTCTAAAGCCATGAAATAGCTTTGTGTGAGAAACACAACAAGCTTCAGTAGTAAGCCAGTATATATGCAATGCAAATCTTAATATCTGATGGAGCTGACATGCTTGAGTTTGAGTCCTGGATTGTGGTACTTTCTGACTCTCTATCACTTCACTTTCTGTCAAGTGACTATTGTCCTATTCAAATAGGCATAAATGGCAAAAAAAAAAAATATTTCAAGAAAATCTTGACAGCCATGCTAACACTACTTTGAAAATTCATGAGGGAAGTGGTGATTCAATTATTTTTCAAATAAATTGATAAAGTTTTTAAAAAGTCTGAAAAATTAATTAAAGAATCGGACTGATCAGGTCCTCAGGTTCAACTTGACTCAATAATCCATTATCAGCCAATTTGAAATACACAAACTATTATTTGAATTCAACAAACTTTGAATATAGTGCACTTTCATGATACGTTTATTGTGCTTTTGAGCTCCATAATCCATTAACTGTAATTGCACAGAAAAAATGGCAAAGGAGAAAAAAATATTCCACTAAGGTAATAAAGTCATACAGGTGCAACAACATAAGGGTGAGTAAATGATACTATTCCTTTAAACTAACAGCATTGTTTGTTCCTGGTACTCACTGTGCGTTCTGGGCCTTTTGTGTGCGTGAGTGAGGAATACGGCTCAGCTCCTTTGCAATGATGTGCTGGGTGATTTCATCCTGCCAGTAGAATCCTGTTCACAGGCACACAAATACACAAATCAGCACAAACAATGTAAGCAGGTACATGTAAAGCAGCACTTAGTATGTACAGTAGCACTGTACACAGCACATGCCTTGCCAGAGTCTTTTTTCAGCGTGCATTGTGCGTGTGCTTTTTCTTGAAAACAAGTATGAAACCTGATATACTTAATCCTGTCTGCAATGCTTTGCTTGTTTGCCTTTAGTCTCTCCTAATCCTAATGGATAATCTATTTCTGATATTATATTAAATTATACTATATTATACTTTTGATACACCTTGCACACTCCATTAGATACAGCAGCAGATGACAGTACTTCTATTCCAAAAACTGGTATAATGATTCAGAAAATAAATGAAGTGTTAAATAATAAAAACGTGGGAAAGGTTTTGTTGTCAGTACCAACATAAAATGAGTGCAATGTAATGCAATATATCTTCCTGATAGATAAAATGTTGAAAAAATTAGCTTTTCTTTTTCATTATAAAATTTTTGTTTCTTCATTTTATTTTTATTTAAAATCAGTCAAATGTAATAAATTAACAAACAAAAATCATGTTGTTAGCAAATTGTTTAAATACATTTTTGCACATTTACATTTGAATGTTTGCTCTAGCCAATGCATAAGAGTAACAGGGAGTTAAAAGGCAAGGAGTAACAAAGCTATCAGCTATTTACTGTCGCAGGATGTCAACTGTGAAAGTAAATGTCATTCATGCTTTGCTTTAGAGCTCCAGGAAAACACTGGCTATTTTTGGTTTTACTAATATCCAGAACTATTATTATTCATTGATTTGTAATCATATTTGCATTTCTTAATTTTTTTATATTTTCAAAAAATAAAAAGCACAAAAAGCACAAAAATAATAGCATTACCACTGTAAATGTGTGTGTGTGTGTGTGTGTTAGCCTAAAAAACCTAAAATCATAAACATTATGTGGCCTGGCCAGAGAGGAAGACAGCTTAATAAACATACTGAATAATGCCTTAATGAATCTGTGGTTATATTTTAAGGTAGGGGCTAGAAAATATTACTAGCCCAGTATAAAAACAACAGAAGGCAATTTGAAAGTTGCCACCATGACACCATGTGTGTGTGTGTGTGTGTGTGTGTGTGTGCGTACTGGTATATATGGTTTATGAGGACACAAAGGTGTATAATGACATGGGTAAAACAACGTAAACATGGTTTATGAGGACACTTCCTGTGTCCCCATAAAACAAAAGGCTTAAAAAACATACAAAACTGTGTTTTATGAAATTCAAAAATTGCTAGTAGTTTTCTGTAAGGGGTGATAGAAAATCACCTGGTTTAGGTGTAGGGCGATAGAAAATACGGTGTGTACAGTATAAAAACCATTACACCTATGGAGAGTGCCACAAATGCAAGTGTGTGTGTGTGTGTGTGTGTATGTGTGTGTGTGTGTGTGTTCGTGCGTGTTTACCCTGAAGCATCAACTCTTTGAGCACTTCCTGCAGTCTCTGAAGAACAGGAACAGAGACCTGGTACTGAACCTGGTCATGCCTGGAGCTCCGGCACTGTCCAAAGAGCTTGTCTGTAACACATACAAACATAAACCATTTAGATACACTGAGGAGAAAATCTGTAAAGGAAACCCGTTTTCATAAAATTCTGTGTAAATGATGCAAAAAATAGAAGAGTCTTCTGAACAGTATGTTATAAAATGTACTGCTGTCAGTATAAACAGCATCAAAATAATTAAATATGAAACAACATCTTAAGCACTCATACATACATACAGCGTGACTATGAAGCACATTAAAATGCCGCAGACAAAATAACCCAGAAGTGATAAATGAGCCAGTTTCTTGACTAATAAGCACCCATAACATATTCAACCCACCCCACACATACACTCTCATACACTCACATCCCACACATACACCACTGACTCATCCCTGACTAAACCTCCAGTTGTGTGGTTTAAAAAAAGCCCTTGATCCCTTCACGCAGATGAGCTCTAAACATGAACCCGGCCATTTTCTATATCTCAGAGCAGGTCTGTCCATGAACATGACTCACAGCTATTTATAGAACAGATGGAGATGTGAGAGCACTATGGGGGAGATGGATCAGTTTCCCTGGGACATGGAAATACTCCGTACATTATTACATTGCAATAGAAGTGACCCAGGAGAAACTGATGTCACACCATCACTTCAGCAAAAGAAAGACGTACAGTTAAGGAGTAACACACACGACACAAAATTATATTCTGCCTCTCATAACACATACATGAATATTCATAACAGACCTTTTTCAGGGGTTGCTGCATTTTTATTTTGTTTTATGGCTGACTATACATTGGCTAAGCATAGACAGACATATAAGTACATATAAGCTACATACATAAAAAAAAATAATAATTGTTTGTTAGAATCTATTTTTGGAAGAATGAGGGATGAAGTCAAGGCTTTTGGAATCTCATTTTTTTTAAACAAATGTCTAACTGAGGTTTATTATGTCTTATATGGAAGATTGTTTGCCCCATGGAATAAAAAAATAAAAAGGTAATTGTGACATTTTATCTCATAATTCAGAATTGTAAGAATTGTGATAAAGTCAGAATTCTGAGAAACAAAGTCTGAATTGTGATACATAAATTTAGAATAATAGTAAGAATTGTGAGATAAAAAGTTGGAATTACTTTTTTATTTTTTATTCAGTGGTGAAAAAAAAACTGAATTGTGAGAAGTAAACTCAAGAGTTCTAATAAATATACAATAGTCAATTGAAAGAACTCAGAATTCTGGGATGAAAACTGGGAATTGTGAGAAAAAAGTCTGAATTCTGAATTTATACCTCACAATTCTGAGTTTATATCTCACAATTTAGTCTTTGTTTCTCGCAATTCTGAGAAGATAAGTCTGAATTGTGAGATATAAACTCAGAATTGAAGTTTGAAAAGAAAACATGTAGAAATTAAACAGTACAAGCACCCCCAGAGTATCTTATATAAAAGGTGAATAACTCCTTTTTTCTCTTTCTCTATTTTATTACTGTCTCTCTCAGTGTAATACAAACACCTGACATTCAGTATGTGTGTGTATGAAGGTGTCAGAACAAAAGAGATTGGACTGGGGACAAACTGCTTTTCACTGAAAAAAGAAAAACAGCTTATTTATACACCTCTGTTCCATCCTTTTATGACACTGGGAATACGGAAGCCTTGTACACTATATACAGCAACCCAAGTCCCGGCTAACCGTCACTGCGAATACGAGTCTCTGAAATGCATTTCAAAGAGCGCCTCGTATTTGTGTAACCTCTTTTGCATTTGCAGGTCTCCGTGTGAGGTATATATGTGCGCGTATGTGCGTATGAGTGTTTGGATGCACGGCAAAGACGTGAGTCTGTGCTTAAGCACCGGGTAGTGAGTCATCCGTGATTGTGGGGGCGTACACCCAGCTTCCATGGGCTTGATGATGTCACCGTTACCAAGGGGACATGGAGCAGAGGTGGGAGGGACTTGACGGTGAGAGAGAAGAGCAGGTGACAGAATACTAGTGGTTCATGGCTGTGGTAATACGTACACAGGTAAATCCCTGAGAGGAATACAAAATAACTATAATGGAATGTGAATGATCCCAGTTTGGAATTTTCAGGAAACTGCACTGAAACACAAACGCAGTATGGGGCCATAGCGATACAGTGAGGAAAAAATACATAAACATATAAATATGTATCAGCACTGATAACTTGCACATTTAGAACGTCTTCTAATTGTTACAGTTGGGTTCAAAAAAGTCTGAGACCACATGATTTATTTTAATATTTAATAGTGGAAATTAACAGAAAGGTTTAGGATTAATAATAAAGAAAAATTCTGAAGTAAGATGAGGAAGAAATATTTAAGATTCTGCAGTATTTTCAAGTGATTATTCAAATAAGCACATTTATGACAATGTGCTCCCAGGAAGCACAAGATGCTCTTTGGATCTTTCTCAAATCATACTGGTTTTACATTAAGTTTTACACAAACTTGTGGAGTTTGTGCAGCTGAAATTTGTTTCGTTCATTTTTTATTTAACTTTTCATTCAAATTGTTATACTAATAATATCATTTGTAATGAAAAAAGGTAGCACTTTACACTAAGGTCCCATTCGTTAATATTAATTATTGCAATAACTAATGTTAACTAACAATGAGCAATACATTTGATACAGTATTTATTCATCTTTGTTGACGTTAGTTAATAAAACAACACAAATGTTCACTGGTGGTTAAGTTTTTGCACAGGTCTGTGAAATAATATTAACAAATACAGCTTTTCAAATTAATAATGCATTAGTAAATGCTGAAATTAACATTATCTAGGATTAATTAATGCTTTAGAATTATTTTTCATTGTTAATTCATGTAAACTAATTTTAATAAATGAAACCTTATTGTAAAGTGTTACTGAAATTTTTTTTGGGGGGGGAAATAATGCAAAATACAAGGATTTTCCAGACTTTTGGATGCCATTCTATCTTCATGTGGACATTTATGTAAAATACTGACACAAATAACACAAACATCCGCCCTCCAGTGTACACCAACACAATCTTCATTACTGCTGACTAATATGAAATGAGTGAAGTGAAAGTTCCTGCAGTGTAAATCATTTAGCTGTGTGCACGTGTCTCCTGTTGCGTCGTTGCACTAGCAGGATGTAGCAGAGCAGCAGTGTCAAGCAATGATCCGGAAATCACGATTAGATCATCAAGAGCAAGAAATAAAGAGACAGGACGCAGAAGATAGAACCACGTCCTTGCTTCTGAACTTATGATTTACTGTAACTACACGACATATGATATTGTCTCCCTATTGTGATACTCACCATCAGAGCAGAACTGCTCCCTAGAGCACAGCCTCTTCTCAAACAAACAGCCTGTATGCAAGAGATAGAAAGAGAGATGAAGAGGAAAAGGCAAGTGAGCAGTTGAAAACATAATAAAACATTTAAATGGACAACTACTGAAAACCTCATAGCATTTTTGTCAATGGAGATATAGTATAGACTGTTTTCAAGAGATGTCTAAGTGACCGTTCCTTCACTGACACATTCATCTCAGATATAAACCAATGTGTCCAATCTGTCTTTCCAACTTTCTGACTCTGGGACAAGAGTTATAGCTTAAAAACTCAATCTGAAAGCATATAAACAATATTGAATCAAGATGAATCAATGACAAGAATCATTCATCCATGATGGCCTATGATTGCAGTAGCTTGTTTCCCCTAAAATGCAGAACTGTTGTGTGGGCAGATAGAATGAGGAGGAAAGCTCTGGGCATGTGCTGAACACAGCTGATCAAATAAAAAGGAAACGTAACTGCCAGTGAGCATGACCTGACTATGTTTGAGCGTGCATATGGGTGTGTGTATGTCTGTTTGTGTGCCTGAATGTGTGTGTGTGTGTGGGAAACACTAGGCTGGCCAACAGCACTGCTGTCAGGGGAACCGAGCAGGACAAACAGAGATAAAGAGTCAAGCTGATAAAGCTTGAGAGAATAAAGTGGCCTAAAAACAGATTTAGACAGTTAAAAAAAGGATTGGTCTTTTGGTGAAATAATTCTAAATGAAATTATATACCAGATTAGGTTTTTTCACACTGCGCTTAATCCCAGATTATCGTCGTTTCAGTTTTTGAGGGGAAAATGTCAAATGGTGACGAAAAACCATTTAGATAAAGAGACCGTTTCATTTTTACCTTTGAAGTCCGAAGAGTCCATTCAGGAAAAACCAGCAAGGGCTGGCGCAAATCGCGGCAGTGTTTAAAACAGCAAATGTTCAAACAGGAACAGTGCGAAACATCAGTTAATGAACAACACCCAGGCCGGGATTAAAGCTAGGGTAGACTATGCATGTATATATATGGTCCTGATTTATATACCATGAAAGGGCCATAAAATGTTCGTCCAATCATTACCTGCCTACTTGCCTGTCAACCTATGTATTTGCATACTTCCGCACAGCCAATAGCGAGAGTTTGGGGCGTGGCTACTGTAGCAGGCTGAGCCAGAGGGTGTTTAGCCGGTGTGGAAAAAGAAATTCAGATTCCATTACAGAAGTGCAAACCAAAATTCAAGGACTTACCAAAATATACAAAGACAAAGAAGGTTTGCTAAATGTAAAGTTACAAGTATTCCTAATATGTTGTACCTTTTATTGAAAGCAGCCAATTTTACCTGATTAGACATGCCTTTACTTTTATAGCTAGATGGGCAGTGTAAAACGTGTTTCCATTTACCCGGGATTTAGAATGATCCGTGGTTAACTATTTCAAGTGTGAAAAGCCCTATTATGTGTTAAAAGAGTAATTAAAATAAAATAATAAAAAATATTGAATGACTATGAATAATATTGAAGAGTGAAGGTTACTGAACACAGGTATTTTTGAAACACACTCCAGTTTACTTTGATAAAAATTGGAAGTGTAAAGTTTGCTCAATATTTACAGCTATTTTCCACTAGGAACTTGTGAGCTGCTGATTTAGAAATGGAACAGAATGTGATGTTAACCTCTCATTTCCACTTTCCACTGATGACTTTTCACATGAAAATCACCATGGCAGTGTTTTACTCACGCTGGATTAATAATTAAAAGTGCACTGAATTCTTGTAAACAACATAATGAACAACACCAGCCATTTCCAGAGTTTAGTCTCAGACAAACAGGTGCAAATCTAAACTCAAACTGAAATAATAATTATTAAATATGTTAAGATAATAAGCAATATATCTGCACAAAATAATCCAATCAAGTTGTCTGTGTAAATTCGTATCAGGTTAAAGCAGCAACAACCTTTACTCTAACAAAGACCCTGTTTGTAAATAACTAAATCAACATCAGCCCTCAGATGGAAAATGAGAATAAATATTACAATGAATGAGACAAAACTCTAGCAAAGAGTGCAGAAATATTACAAATTTAAATAATTAAGATGTAAATAAATAACTAGATGTATATGCTTTCATGGCGCTGCTTTTTATTTACACAGAACTAAAAGCAGCATCTGAGCCGGTTTAGAGCAGCCTCAACCAGGCTGTGCAAAGGGCAGCTAATGAAAATTCATACCATTCATAAACGTCAATTAAACACAACCGCATGAACAACGCACGAAAAAAATTAAATCCCAACATTCTCACTGAAACCATCGTCCATTAAACAAACTGAGAGTGCAATCAAGAGACTACAGAACATTTAAAAACTGTAAGACGTAGTAGATGACAGTATATTACAGAAATATTTGCAAATGGGTCACTCCTCCAATGTCGCTGACGTGTCGCCAAGGATACAGAGAAGAGTGATTTCTATTGGTCAGAGCAGGGATGGAGAGTAAAAGATTATTTCTGTTAACCAGATAATGCTTGCATAGAGGAGGAGGATATATATTGGATGATATATACCTAACCTACAACAAAACATAAAGTGGATAGTTGCTTTCAAAATAAACAAATATGAAAATTGACCCTCTCCATGGTGCTGAAATGATGCTCTTCACCGAACGACTCCTTGTCTCCATACTGTCCTTTCCCACCAGTTGCATGATAAAGCTGGAAGCACTTGATTTACATCTACAATACTTTTGATGCATGTTTAGGGGGAGAAGTGTTCACAATGGCAATAAGAAACAAACACAATATGCAAATATTCTCAATAAGTGATTTTAAAATAATGGCACGTACATCTGTAACGTGATCCCATATATCACATAATACACTAAATTGTCCACGAGTAGACTCATTTGTTGTAAAGTATATAAATAAATGTGGCCACATTGTAATTGTCATAGGCCTAAACAACCACACCAATGCACATCTGCGCACAACGAACTGACATTCTTTCAATCGATTTTCATTATATTTCTCAAAGACTTTCTTTTCTAGCAATACTAATACCTACCGTATTTGCCTGCCATCCCAAACTGGCAGAATACGGACATCAAAAACAGGGCTCTCCATACTCGCGGATGCATCATATTAACTATCCACGGGATTGAAGTCAGCACGCGTTGTTTTATCGCCCTCCGTCAAGAATTTAAATCCACATTTTGTCTGTCGGTGCCGCAGGCTTGTGCTAAACGCTCGTAGCACGAGTGATGGACGCGTCAGATCAAGACAAATGAACTGTAGGCTTTCGTTTTAGGCAGTAATAAACATACAGAGACATTAACGAATGTACTGAATTTCTGGTGCGGATCTGGAGCGGGAATCACGATCTTCCTTCATCGATGTGGCGGGGACCCAAAAATACGTCATAGGGAGACCAGGAGGTTTGTGAAGAGTCTTGCGTGCAAAATGAAAGAAGGGAGCTAGAGTCTATACATCCGAGTCCTGGTTTACCTATGAAATGAAAGAGTGGGCAGGTGTGTGGCTGTCTGTTAGTTATAGCATTGACTGCAGAAGATGATGAATTCCTTCTGTTGCGGTTATAGTTTTCCTCCTCCCACGAAGAGACTGAGGTGAAAAGGAAAATGACATAACATTTCACTGAGGAAAGAACTGATATCAAGTGAATATGTGGTAAATCCATGTCCAATGACAAATGCTGATTGTTAGCCACACCTCTATTTGGAATCATACAGAAATGTGTTTTCTGTGTTCATATGGAATGAACATCCACTCCCTTACGAACATTAACCATAGTTCTGTTGTAGTAAAAGTGTAGTAACCATGTTTTTTTTTTTGGCGTATTGATTACCATTTGTATAACCACAGTTTTACTACAAATACCGTGGTTAAACTATGGTTAGTGTAGCAAAACCATGGTTAATTTGTGGTTACCATGGTTTAACTATAGTAACCATGTTTTTTGGGTTTATTTGTAGTAAAACCATTGTTAAATTTCGTAAGGGCTGGTCTCAAATAGCAATAATTTTATGCAGGTGTAGAGCAAGTAGGCCGAGTGGCCATTTTAAAATGAAAACAAACTAATATCACAATGGATGAAGGGCCTATTTGGCAACGTTGCTGTTGTTTAAAAAAAGACATACACAAAGTCCTATTTAAGGCTTACGGCTGACAAACATATGATAAATGAGTATTTATTTGCTATATGTTCCCGCATGTGTGGCATAGGAAACCACTGTCAAAAGAAAACCAATGTCATCATCATTTATACGTCACCATAATCTACCACCAACTGAGAAAGTAACAACAAAACACGTCATTTTTACATGGAGATGCACCGATTACGCTGAGCTGTGGTGCCACCAACTGTCCGGATATTGTCAGTGCAGTATTATTCTCATATACACCAGGATTGCTTTGCCATTAGACTGTTACAATAGGCTACACGTTTAAAATAGTGGCCATATGATGTACAATATATATATATATATATATATAAAAATGTTTGCAATGCACAATATTTAGCTTCACAACAAAATGTTCAAAAAATGCATTTTTCCAAACTCTCAAAAATATTTTGAACAATCATTCTCTTGATTTTTGTTTTTCTCTTAGTTTTGCTCTGACTGTAAATGTGAAGGTCTAATGAAATATGGCCTCAAGCCTATAGCTATATATGTATAAGTCAGCTTTTTATGTAAATGTTTTATAGAGGGACCCTTGCATATTTAACGTCTTTCAAACTCTGTCCCAAAATCTCGCCATGTTCCCTTTTACCCCCTCTGTGAGGCATTTCACCTTGTTGGAATCTGTGTATGTCTGTTTGGGGGGTTGCTAAGGCAGCCAGAGGGAATTTTTGAAAGAGGACCTACTGGGCAACTCCCACCACTTCCCATAATCCCTACCCACATGTGGTTTCACATGTCCCGCCATTTGGACACCACATTAGCAGACATCATGTTTTAGTCAAATTTCTTATTCAGTGACTCAATAAAAACAAAGCCATTCAATAATTTTCTTTACATACTGTAAGTAATGTATTTTTATGGCACTGTTATCTAAAGTACAACAAACAAACAAATAAGGAATTTAAAAAAAAAAGCTACACATTATGGTCTCATTTTCTATATTTATTTAAATGTAAGGAATTAAAAACAGCTATGCATACTTAACTGATAGACATTATGGCATTTATCTTATCTGAATAAATAGATTTGACAGCTGTTATTGAAGCACTGCTGAATTTCTGCTGTGGTTACCTGGCAACATAAACTCCATGTGTTTTGACCCTGTCAGAATTCATTTTTAAACTAGCATCTTCCCACCTGACACATGCCTGTCCCAGAATTGCTCTGCAACCCAGGAATTTTCAGAGGCTACTCTCATAGTGTGCCGAAAATAAATTAGATTATAAGATTAATGATGAAGCATTGTGATGATAAAACACATTTGTCAGATTAAATTAAGATCTTACATGGTAATGTTGCTGTTTTTGATCATAAAATCTGACATTTGAATAACTAAATAAAGCGTCGTCTAAGTAACTTGTGTGTTTTAATGTAAAGACCTATACTAATCCATCAGTGAATGACAAGATACAATAAAAGTCTGATCAAGTCTAAACATTTGTGTGTGTGTGTGTATACATACATATATACAGTATATACACATACATATATATATATATATATACACTAAAACATGCTGGGTTGATTCAACCCAACTATACACACACACACACACACACATTTTTCATACATTTCTTTTGTACATTCAATTTAATTATTATTTTTTAATTAATTCTGCATTCACAGGTGCTGGCCTGGGTTTGCTGAAAATAAGGAACTAACCCACCACCCCAAACGGAAAGATGGTGTTAAATTGCGAGGGTATAATTTGCATTGTTTAAGTTCCTTGAGGCACTTTTAGAAACCAGAGACAAAGACCACAATACATTCCATTCAAACAGATGCATTCAGTATGTAAAAGATTTAACTCGTATTCCAATAATATTTACACATTTTCCAATAATATTTACACATTTGTATTCTGTATAAACAAGTCTAAAAAAGTTGTGTCTCTGTCCCATCAAGTCTACTCTTTTTCCAAGAGGCCCTTAGGAAAGCAGCCTGGTGACGGGGTTCAGACTGGAAGTCTATTAATAACTATGACAGCAGCTGTGGAGTAACATCGGCTTCTCAGGCACTACGGTTAGCTTGGGGAACAGCCAGAACTATGGGGGCTGGAGTGACAGAGATTGCATTTGGTATATTTGATGACATAAATACACAATTACATTACTCTGATTTCCCAGGCGCAATGTAGGAGTTTATGACACAAGAAAAACTAATTAAGAACATTCCATCATTGAAAGGATGATGTGGTATATCTAAAATATTAAGCTCTCCTCTCATGACTGCATACCATTTTATATAGCTGAAGGCATTTAAATGAAAAAAAAAATTTGATGAACTGACAATTTAGGCCAGGGAAATACATTTCACACTATGCAAAAGAGGCAACATGCAAAAGCTTTAATTAAAGCCATACTAATCTGGACATCATTTAGTATTATCATTGATATTATGAAAGTAAAAGCAAGTATAGCGCATATTTAATCAACACAAATTTATAAAAACATATTATTTACTTTTCTTGCTTGAACTCAAAATGTCACAAGATTAATCATGATTGGGTTGTAATTTCTGTTTAAAAAAGCAAAACCTAAATAGGGATAGTTCACCCAAAAATGAAACTTCTATTAACATTTACTCACCCTCATGTCAACCCCAACCTGTATTATTTTCCTTACTTGATTTTTTGAAGAGTTCAATTAAGAAATATAACAACACTGTCCCATTGACCTTCACTGCATGGACAAAAAACACAGAACTATTTTTCAAAATATAATATTTTCTGTTCCACAAAAGAAAAAAAGTCATACAAGTTCGAAACAACATGAAGGTAAATAAATAATGACAAATTGATTTGAGCATCAGTTTTTTAGGGGAAAAAGTTGCATAAGCCCAGATCAATATGACACGATCTACGATCAATCAGTTCCAAAAAGAAATACAAAACCTGTGCTAATTGAAAGAACACAAGTTGATTAAAGGATTGAATCCAATATTTAATAATAATATAACATAAGAAGACATTTATAAGCAGTAGGCCAGTTATTTTTGACCAGGAACACCACAAGGATAAGAAGGTGGGAAAAAATCCCCAAAATGCACAAAAATATCATTTTTTACTTGTTATAACCTGTGCGATAAAAGTCAGTAAGTTTTAGTTAAATGCAATAAAATTAACATCTTTTGAAAACAAGAAAATGACTCGAGTACACCATGAGGGTTAAATCTAATTTCAGATTCAAATAATATTTCAACTAGAAGACTGGCTTAAAAGAGACGTATCCTTTAGTTATTTGTGCAAAGGTGAAAGACAAAGTTCGGAATTATTGTTGAAAACAAAACTAACTTAATCATAAAAATGGCGACCCTTCAAATTGAACATTTTAAATAAGCGAAAACCCATGTAGAATTCTCAAAGAAGTATTATTTTTACTGTGGTAAAGGAGCTCTTCCTAGTAAGCATCCTCTTGTGTGAAAAGAAATGACAGCACATTCTACGTGACGTGACCTGTGCCACCTCATGCTCCACCCAGCTGCTGGAAACCAGACCTCATGACAGCTGAGGAAGCAAGGTTTAGAAAAGAGAGAGAGAAGTGGCCACCGTGTGGGGCGATAACAGTGACAGAAAAATGTGGGTGGGGGCAGATGGGGTGCTAGCTTCACTATATATAGTTCAGCTTCGCTGCTTGACCCTCATTCTACCACACAGCCTTCAGTGAACCAGCGTTTGCACACCGTACAAACCTTAGAGGCCTAGTCATGAGCAAGACATATTCAGCGTCAGCCGAGACGGGTTCCTCTTATCGCCGTACCTTCGGCTCCGGCCTGGGCTCCTCCATTTTCTCAAGCCGTGCAGGTTCCTCTGGATCCTCTCGTGTGTCCTCCAAAGTTTATGAAGTCACCAAGTCCTCCTCTTCTCCCATTTTTTCCAGCCAGCGCGCATCCAGCGCTTCGTTTGGTGGTGGATCAATGGTCCGTTCCTATGCAGGCCTTGGTGAGAAGCTGGACTTCAATCTGGCCGACGCCATGAACCAGGACTTCCTCAATACACGCACTAATGAGAAGGCAGAGCTGCAACATCTCAACGACCGTTTCGCCAGCTACATCGAGAAGGTGCGCTTCCTAGAGCAGCAGAACCAAGCCTTGTCTGTGGAGATCGAACGTCTGCGGGGCCGTGAGCCCACGCGCATCGCAGAGTTGTACGAGGAGGAGATGAGAGAGCTGCGCAGACAGGTGGATGCACTGACCAATCAGAGGTCCCGCATTGAGATAGAGAGGGACAATCTGGCCGATGACCTGCAGAAACTAAAACAGAGGTGAGACCTTCAAGAATTATTTAGGGCTATGCATTTTAAATGACTAAATGTAGACAGCATTGTGTTCATCCTCACTGAAGTTCGAGGTAACAGGATATTGCCATAATTGTTGACCAAACACAAGCTCTGATCTTCAATATCCAGACAGTATCTCTTACAATACTGGTATTGTGTTGAAGTGATTTGGTTGATTTCTCTCAGAGTACATAACTGCTTACTTTATGGAGCCACAGTGACTTTTATTATATAATACACTTAAAAATAAAGGTTCTTTATTGGCATCTATGGCTCCATGAAGAACCTTTACCATTCCACAAAAGTTTCTATAGAGTATGTTCTTCACACTAAGAAAAAAAGATTCTTCTAAGAACTGTTCAGTAAAAGGTTCTTTGGGGAACCAAAAATAGTTCTTCTTTTGTATCGCCGCAAAAAAAAATCCCCTTTTAGAACCTTTATTTTTAAGTGTGTATGTGGGTCCTGGAAGAAGTCACATAGCGTACTGGAAGTCATGATGGTGCTCGTAACTCACGTATGTCATTGAGTGGGGAACATGGAAAAGTGCATTAGACATCTACCTACTATTCCTAACTGCTAAACTTCTCCCCAACATTCTAGAACAATATGATTAGTATGCATTCAGGTTCTCCAACAATGACTTAATGGCCAGATTTCTAGAACACAAGCACTAGACATGAAACGGAGACCACAGGAAAGACAGAGGTCAGGACCACCTCAGATGTAAAGACAACATGAATGCAAGAATGCTTATGACAGGGTATACGGTAACTGCAAGTAGTAACCACCGGTGTAACTCAAAGACTGTAAGAGTGTTATTCCTATTTGCAAAAGGACCCAGAGTCACATTACACATTGCTCAGATTAGACTGCTATTACTAGCCTCTTCAATATACCCCCCAGCACTGCAGAGAATGTGTGTTCCTAAAAATAATCCTTATCTCCCTTAGTGTGTGTGTGTGTGTCTGTCTAAGTACATTGCACTCAAGGGGACCTGCAACCACCCCATGTTATCAGCACTAATTAATGATAACTGTTTAAAGCCTACCAACAGCAATTGCTATTCATAGACATTGTTCAAAGTGAACCTGATGGTTGGCTGCTTTGAAATGACATATAGAAATTATATAATACAACACATTATATGACTTGCAGCTATAGCTATAAGTTATTGCTACCCAGCACTGAGTGAAAAAACACAACTAAAAAGAATTTATTATCAGTATTTTAGCTCTCCATTACGTTTTAGAGCCCACAGGGCCTAAAAAATCAGTATGATTTATGGCACAACTCCTTTCATCTCTCTGATGAAAATATCAGATGCCATCTGACTGCCGACAATTACATTCATGAAACCAGATATGTGCCACATTAACAACATGCCACTTTCAAAAGTCTCAGGGATGTTTACATTAAACCTGAGCCTTGTGTGACTCCAAGCAGTATGTGAGAATATAATGTTCTGTCTTGATCTCTGTGCATGAAGGAATGACAACTCTCTCTCAGCATATCTCAAAGACAGAGGACACTCAGGACACCTTGGCCATTAAAACAGGCTCTATTTCTGGCCATGTAGGAATTCTTGTATAACAAATTACAATATACGTCAATAAAGACCATCTTGTTTAAACCGTAAAGTCTTAATAGAGCACTTTAATAAGTATGTTAAGTCATATGATTACTTCAAAATTCTGTGAAGACTCTAATATCTCTTTCTTCCACAGACTTCAAGAGGAGATCCACCAGAAAGAGGAAGCTGAGAACAACCTCTCTGCTTTTAGAGCTGTAAGTTCTTTACACCACCTTTAGTTTTTGGCAAAATGTTGTCAATTTTTAAGAAGGCTTCTTGGGGTGAAACATAAAACGCAAGACCAAAACTTAAGCTTCCTATTGTTCTTGTGCTTTATGTAGGATGTAGATGCTGCAACTCTGGCCAGGCTGGACCTGGAAAGACGTATTGAGGGTCTTCATGAAGAGATTGCATTCCTCAAGAAGATCCATGAGGAGGTTTGTATAAATCTAAAATCACATTCCTCAACATTTCCCAAAACTATATGTGACTAACTGTTCATCTCTTTCACTGTCTCTGTCTGCAACCTCCCCCACTTGCAGCATACAACACGTACACTGACCTTTTACTCACGAGGCTCTGAAGTCAAATTCTTTAAAT
This sequence comes from Sinocyclocheilus rhinocerous, assembly GCF_001515625.1. Classification (NCBI taxonomy): domain Eukaryota; kingdom Metazoa; phylum Chordata; class Actinopteri; order Cypriniformes; family Cyprinidae; genus Sinocyclocheilus; species Sinocyclocheilus rhinocerous. The sequence continues at coordinate 733,470 of NW_015654063.1, forward strand.
GCTCTCTCTGCTTTTTATTTGACGTGTAAGGATAAAATGGTCACATGTGTGTCTGTGTGCATGTCAGCTGCACACTGACAGTGAGGGGGCAGTGTAAAGCCGTGGAACAGATGCATCCCTATAATTAAACAGAGACAGATTCTCTGAGACGCAGCTGTGAGAAGGGCGGTGGAAAAAGAAAAAGGCCTTACAAGGACTCACAGTCCTACAATTACACATAGCTATCAGAGATTTAAAAAAAAATACTTACAGCTGCACTCTTAAAAATAAAGGCTCCAAAGGGTGTTTTCACAGCAATGCCATTGAAGAACCATTTTGGGAACCTTTCAGCGATCAGTTCTTAAAAGAACCAACATTTTAATAATCTGAAGAACATTACATTACACTATACCTTTTGTGAAGTTGAAAGGTTCCATTGATGTTAAAGGTTCTTCATGGAACCATCAATGCCTATAAAGAACCTGCATTTTTTAAAGTATGTGTTTTATACACTAAACATTCAACATCCTGGATTCCATTGACAAAGTCACATTTGATTCCCAATTTATTCTCAACAATGACACTAACTTGTTTCATACACCCATCAAGCCTCAACTTGTCAAGTAAAATGACAATACATAAGCGCGCTCTGAAGCCACGTCTCTCTGTTTACCTTTTCCTTTAGGAGATCCGTGAGCTGCAAAACCAGATGCAGGAGAGTCAGGTGCAGATCCAAATGGACATGTCCAAACCAGACCTGACTGCCGCCCTCAGGGACATCCGCATGCAGTACGAGGCTATCGCTGCCAAGAATATCGGCGAGGCTGAGGAATGGTACAAGTCTAAGGTCTGTATCAGAGATTTTGGACAGGCACACAAAGGCTATACTGAGATCTATGTATCTAGACTGAAAGAAGCCAGGTGTTTGAGCTAAAATATTTTGTTTCACCCACAGGTGTCAGATCTGAACCAGGCGGTAAACAAGAATAATGATGCTCTCAGACAAGCCAAGCTGGAGACCATTGAGTTCCGTCACCAGCTCCAGTCCTACACTTGTGAGGTCGACTCTCTCAAGGGAACCGTAAGTCCTTAAAGATTCTGTGTATGGGCTCTAAGCCGAGTTATTATTTCCCAGCCAAAACAAATATTAGCTGAGCCTCAGCACACCTGAATCTATCTTATTACCAATTATGAAGTCTTTAGTATGTTTCCCCAGGTGCTCAATGAGCAAATTTGATTCAGCAAAGAGCTATAATGGCCCACAGTAGCGCTAGAAATATCTACTGGAACTCATCCACAGTTTTTATTAATACTCCACTCAAGTATTAATAAATACTGCTTTTTCTCTTCCCCTCTGTACATCAGTTTCACCCTACTTCTTGCCTTTACTTCTCACTTTCTCCATCTTTTTGTCATTCCTTCTGCAGAATGAGTCTTTGATGAGGCAAATGAGGGAGATGGAGGAGAGGATGGGTCGTGAGGCCGGTGGTTATCAGGACACCATTGCCCGCCTTGAGGCTGAAATCGCAAAAATGAAGGATGAGATGGCTCGCCATCTCCGTGAGTACCAGGATCTGCTTAATGTTAAGATGGCACTTGATGTGGAGATCGCCACCTACAGGAAGCTTCTGGAAGGAGAGGAGAGCAGGTAAGAGATGGAAAGTACATTTAGACACACTTAGATTGCTAATTGCTCCCTTAAATGATATAACAAAGCTTTATTTTATGTGATTATTTTTCGTATTTTCAGGATCTCCTTGCCTGTGCAGTCCTTCTCTACCTTGAGTTTCAGAGGTGGGTTCTTCACAAGAAAATCTACTTTTACACTTCTTAAAGGGACAGTTCACCTACAAAAATTACAATTCGGCTATAGTTCTAAACATGACACATATATGATTTATTTTGTGCAATTGTTTTTGTCCATACAATGAAAGTCATTGGGGTTTTGAAACAACGTTGGAAACCACTGACTCATCTTAAAAAAAAAAAAAAAAGGTAGAAAGGTTTGAAAGAACATGAGGGGGAAAAAATGGTTGAACTGGTTGAATAGAGATTTTTGATCCACAATTTTCAAAATTCACAAAATCCACAAGGGGGGGCAAAGCCATTGTTTTTTTTGTTTTTTTTTTATCCTTACCTCTCCGCCTGCTTTGTTGTGTTTGAGTACCTCAACTTATGATGATATCAATAATGCAGTATGTATGTATTTACCATGTGAGGGTGAGTTTAATGATGTGGTGGTTGTGAATTGTTGCCATAGAGACAAGCCCAGAGCAGCAGCACCAGCAACAACAGCGTGCATCTGAAGTCCACTCTAAGAAAACAGTTCTTATCAAGACTATTGAGACCCGGGATGGCGAGGTAACAAAAACACACAAACAAACACTTGCAAACAGGCTAGTAATTGCTTGATACAATTATTGTAATTTATGGATTTTACAGGCTGTCTAACCTCATATTCGTGTTATATACAAACACACACATATGTATTGTATATGCGTGCATATAATCATTATCATTAAAATAATTTTCTATTTTACTCTAGACTAGGACAAGTGAGGGCATGAGTGCCCTCAGTGCTCAGTGTGTAAGTTCAGCCATGGCTCATCTGTCTGTACAGTCTTTTTCCAAAAAAGTCCTGTTCCCTATTAACCAGCACTGGGTTTCACTACAGAATCCTCCGATTCTCATGTGTATCACTGTTAATATCTGTTACTATCAGCTCTGCTGAATATCACTGTTTCTGCACAGCACATATGGAGAAGTTAATTTATCAAAGAATGTGTCCTTGCACTAGCCCAGTATTGATTTTCAGCAGGAAATGGGCTGTTTTAACTTATAGAAACTCCTCTCCCAACTGTCTCTGTTCCTTATTACTGAGTATCGACCCATTCACTTTAAAGCGCTTTTCTGTTTTCCCAACATGTATGTGCAGCCATCTGTGCATGTGAATCATCTGTATCCTGTTCAGACACTGTCGCGCTAATCATTTCCCTTTTTTCTCTCTTTAGGTCGTCAGTGAGTCCACACAGCACCAGCAGGACATCATGTAAAGCCTATGAAACAGATTTGAGTTTAATAAAATCCCTTTTCCTAACTTAAATTTTCACTGATGGCCTCAGGCTTTTTATGCACACGCCCAGTTTTGCCATGACCCATTACCGCATGTGTGGATGACACAGACAAAAGGAAAAGTGAGCTGAAGAACAAGAGGGAGAACGAGCAAAATGGCATAATATGCATACTGTTTGGAGAGTCCTGAAAGTGGCCTGTTGATCTGAGTTTTTGTTGATATGAATGTATGTGTGCATGTGTGGTAGGGTCATATCTGCGAAGCTGTGTTCCACTGCTACAAAGACAACAATAAACTGCACTGTATTTTCTTCCTATAAAATCGAAGGCCTCTGTACTTTTGGATTAAACTCATACATAGTAGTAATATATGTTTTATGTCAATTTACTACAAAAGACAAATAAAATGCACCATGTTTTCCTCCTATAAAATTGAAGGCTTCTGTAATTTTGGATTAATCTCATACTACTATAGTATATAGTAAAAAAAAAAATAATTTAAATTTAAGTATTTGCTACAAAAAAGACAATACACTCCACTGTCTTTTACTTCTATAAAATTGAAGGCTCCTGTGATTTTGGATTCTCATGCATAATATATAGTATTTTTCATTTGAAATCAATTTCTGTGTAGACAACAACACTACCTTAAAATCTTGGCTATAAAAAAAATATTGAACATCAACATGAAGTGTTGTTGCACTTGCAAAAGATTAACGCATACTGACCTTTTGTCAATACAGAGTGTATTAAATAGCCTTTTGTGCAAAATAAAAATAGTAAAATAATTATGAAACAAAAAATTTAATTTCTGTAAACTGAAAATTGTAATTAATAAATTGCATAAAATTACCAGTTTTATTTATGAAAACACCCATAAAGTGTGTAGTCTAAAGTTGACAAAAATGTTTGAACTAGGTGTTTGAAACCAACATGCACCTGCTAGAGATCCAAATAAATCACAACAGGGAATAAACTGACAGGTTGAATAAACCATGCGAAGAGATTTCACAGTAAAATACCACCTTCTGTCCTAATTCAGCATCCAGCTCTTTGTTCCTGAGGCGACAGTCACATATGTGCAGACTCACAACACTATAACCTTCACTCTATCACCTTACCTCACTTTATACTGACAGGTTATGAACACATCATCATAACCTTAATGAGACTCTTTTATTAGCGTTAACTCTGACCTTTAAAAAGCCTTCTGGGCTGTGTTGTGTTTCACGCTTGCACGTCTGTTTCTGTGTTAGTGCAAGGTAGGTTTGAAAATAAAAATGAAAAGAAAGAGTAATGCTGCTGCAAGCTGGAGAAATCAAAACCTTTAACCTTTGATTAATATTTGAATGAATCAAACTTCCCTGCAATGTTGAGACAACTGATAAAAATAAATCCAATTTTAATCTTATTAATTTTAATCTAATTAAATTGATATAATTTGGCACAAAGTACCCCAAAAATACAGACATGAACCAGCATGCAGTCTTTTATCACCAGATTTCAAAAATACACAAAAAAGGAACAATACTGTAACTGGGGCAGTATGTGGACTTCAGGGCATTCACTGCCTTTAACCCCGGGTTATCATCATTCTAAACCCTGCTTCCGGTCCTTGATTCTGATTGGTTGAGCCGTGTTCGAAGCTGTTGTAAATTAAAGCAATAAGCCGTGGTTTACAGTGAATTTATAACAGCTAAGGGGCGTCGTTCGGCACGACGCGAAGCGGAGTGCCTAAAACCCCCTTAGCTGTTATAAATCAAAGAGTATAGAAGGGCTTCTATACTCTTTGGTAATTTACAACAGCTTCGAACGCGGCTCAACCAATCAGAATCAAGGACCGGAACTATCCATTTTATAATACTCTACAAACATACACATCTTTGTTTCTGTGTGTTGCTCGGCAACCACTTTGTTGCAACTCTGCGTCGTACCTAACATAAATACATATCTATGCCTAACAACGCCCCTTAGCTGTTATAAATTCACTGTAAACCATGGCTTCTTGGGGCTGATTGCTTTATTTTAACACAGCGTGAAGGAACATTTCACACTTGTAAATTAGAAGTGGGGTTAGCACCGCTTTTTACCCGGGATAATGAAGCTTTTTAGGAGTGCCAAACTTGTTCAGTGTAAAGCAATGCGATGCGGTGTTACAATGTTACGGCTTGATGCTTAGCAACAGACTTTTCACGTGTTTTTACAGTCACGGAAACACTGCACATTTTATAAAAGGGGAAACTGACAAACGGTGAAAAAAACACGTGAATTTCTTACCTGAATGTTGCCTGTTCGGTCCGCACTCCGCAGTAATACGAAGACGCGCAATGCTATAGCTGTTATGTAAACAGATCACGTGCTGTGTTCATCCAATCACTGACTCCGCAAATATGCAAATAAGAATGTTAAAGGGATAGTTCACTCAAAAATGAAAATTCTGTCATTAATTACACACCCTCATGTCGTTCCAAACCCGTAAGACCTCCGTTCATCTTCGAAACACAAGTTATGATATTTTTGATGAAATCTGAGAGCTTTCTGAGCCTCTATAGACAGTTCAAGGCCCAGAAAGGTAGTAAGGACTTTGTTAAAATAGTCCATGTGACATCAGTGGTTCAACTGTACTTTTGTGAAGCTACTAGAATACTTTGTGTGCAAAGAAAACAAAAATAACGACTTTATTCAACAATTTTTTCTCTTCCATTTCAGTCTTTGACGCACGTTCACGAGAGTATCACGTGTGCATTCCTCTGCTTGCAAACAAAGCACAGCACATCCGGTTCTACGTTCTACGCCAACTCCTGCGTCAGCAGCATCACACGTATGCATCATGGTACTCTTGAGAATGTGCATTAGTGATGGGAAGTTCGGATCATTTTACCGACTCGGACCTTTGAGTCTCGTTCAGCAAAATGAACGAATCTTTTTTCGAGTCATTCCGTTAATTTTAGCAAAAATCGACAAATACCAAACCCAAACTCAAATCCTGACGCAGGCCAGGGTTAATCATTTCAAGTGTGAAAAGCCCTTTATGTACTAAATTGTATTTTTTAGAGTACTAATATTTATCTTAAAGGTACTATATACCCAATAAAGGTAAATAAGATACAAATATGTAAGAGTAAAAAAGGTGCAAAGGGTATCTCCCCAGTGATAGCATTGTACCTTTTTTTCTAAGAATGTGGTTGTTGGGATTGTTAGTGTTGGATTAAAAATGGGGTTCTCCCTCTAATTGAAATGACAAGAAATGTCACACAGAGATTGTGGGGCTATTAATACAACAGAGTACAAAACAGGCTGTAATTAGGAGCATATAATCATGCTAAAACTAGCTGATAGTGTCTTTTAATCAAGAGAATCTAGACCACCACAGAAAGCGTGTATTCTGAGCACGTACTCATGAATGAAAGAGAAGCCTTACCAGTTCAGCCCCTCGGTCTGAGACTCAGTAGACATAAACTAGACCCTTTCACCTTAATAAAAGATGATAGTGACCATTGCATAAAAGCAAAGAAATAATTTGCTAGCTAAAACTATCCAACAGCTCATAAGATGCGAGTCAAATAAAGGACAAGTGAGTATTTCTGTATTATAAAAAACTGCAATTCGAGACATCTCGGATAATTTAAAGGAAACCACACAGCTGAAATCACATCTCTAGCTTTTTCCATCAATTTCAAGTAAAACAATAGGATGACAACAACAATCCATTTTAATGTGATTTTGCATTTTCCTCTGTGTAAATGAATTCTACCCCTGCAGGGATATGCACATTTATTTTCAAAATGGAAAATTATGCTGTGCATCACAGAGCTACTTGAGCATGTTTTGTCTTTATTGTTACAGTAGCTAGTTCACACAATTTAATATGTTTCACCCAGTGCCTCAAAGGCATCTTCCGCCACGTTCTTTGCCATCTATCTGCCAACTTCTTTTTTAAACAGCAGTGTGTTAAGAGGAAAATGGACACATACTCACATGTACTTGACTTCAGGAGCACAACATTTATGGTTATCAGTACTGTACAAATACATGCTCAAGAATAATAATAATAATCATCATAATAATAATAATGGTTAACATCAATTTAATTACATACAGAGCTCCACTTGAAGTCTTAATCTAATAAATTAGAAATAAATTATAATTACAAATGACTATCAATGGGACAATTCAAAAGACAGTTCTTCAACACACAGATGTAACCACTTATTAGAAAAAAAAAAAAAAATTAATCAAAGCACTAGTAATAATACAGAATTGCATGTAAGCATATTTACATTCAGACAATGTACAAAAATTTACAAGAGAGCCAATCTGTCACTTTAAAAAACACGGTAAACAGAGAGGAATTTAAGCCTTTGAGCCCTTTCACTACTTCAGAGTGAAGAAAAGATTATACTTTGACTCTTCATTGCTCAGACAGCCCTGATAAACACAGACGGGAAACTGGGTGTGAAATCACCCCGCATCCGAACATGAAGGTAAATCAGAAATTAAGACTTAACCCTGCTGCCAATCTACTGCAGACTCACAGTATGACAAATGCTTTCACACATCCATACACACTCAACACACAAAATACACATACAGACACACTCTGTCTATATCCCTCTCTCTCCTTTTCATGCTTTCTACACACACAGAAATACACAAAATCTTTTTCTGTGAAAAGTCCACCACTTCGAATAAATCTCTTCCAGCCTTCTTATGCATCTTTCTTTAAACCCTTTCAAAACTCTCTCTTGTAGGCAAGGTCAAGGACACTTAAATCACTCACACAAAACCCCTTAGTGTTCACAGTTACATCGTTAGGGCTCTTCTCGATGCCACAGCCCCTGAGATTTAACTGGGAGCCACCCAAACAGTCTCTAGATACTAAGCCATAAACGGAAAAACAACTAAAAACAGATTAAAGTGTACATCTACAACACAAAAGCAATGGTGGCACTTTCCCCACATGCATTGGCTAACGATAAACGCACATTTCAGTATATGCTTGTGCAATAGGCTCAGATTGAACAGAGATTGTGTTCACCATACACGATTTGACAGATTTTGTGTAGGCCCTGACACAGAGCAGATAAAGCCATTTGAAACATTATAAAATGTTACACACCTCCCTGCCCGTGCTGTAAACACAATGTTATCTGAAACATCTTTAATAGGTCAGGAGGACTGAAGTTTGAATCTGTAAACTGGATATACGAATATACCATGCATGCTTTATGACAGTTTAGTCGCATAAAAGCCAAGGCCGTATTTTGTCCCGAGTTCAGATTGAACATAATGGATCTTCTTTAAAACTTCTGCTGTGGTAATGAGACCTTTCTTCTCGGACAGAGTAAAACAGCAGCCTAATTATGGGAAGATGAGCCTCGGAGGAGCAGACACGCATACAACAACCATCTTCAGCAATATATAATGGAGTTAAATGCAAGAGAACAGAGCCATACTGTGGTTACGCATTGTTTCGTAGGCATACAATCCATTTGCTGCAACTTCTCTGGCATTAAAAAAAATCATGGGAATACAGCAAATGGATTTAGGTATGAAAGTCCCGTCAGCCATTGTGACGGCTGAAGTAATCGCATGCTCTAAGATCTGATCCGGCCACAAAGTTTTCGGTTCTCGGAATGGTTTGTGCAGTGCAATTCCTGTTCATTAAAAGGTACAGGGTCAACCTCTCACTGCGGGGCCTGTATGGGCTGTTAGGGGCACTTGGGAGCCGTAGTCATAGTCCAAATCTACAACATGTGAGTCGCCAATCAACCTGCCATGAGAGTAGCCCCTCCTGTCCGTACGTCTGTCACGGAAGTTCTGGATGTAACTCTAAAAGAGAAAGCGAACGTGCAATCAATATCTGATAAATTGAAAAGATAAGCATAGGGATTCGTTTGTCAGGTTTCGCAGTTCTGGTTTCAAGATAATGGATTTGCGGCGAGACAGACGACTGATACTTACTGGAGAAAGTACATCTCCATCGAAGCGGCGGATGGTGTTGGGTTTCCGGCGGTGGGTGGGCTCCGGAGGCTGGAGTTTGGGAGGAGGGTTTGGGGGATGAGGGTTGGTCTGAAGGGGGTGGTGGTACTTCTGTTGCTGCGGCGACTGTTTCTGTGGCTTTTTCTTCTTTTTCTTTTGGCATTCCCTTCTTTCTTCCTTTTGACGAATTCGCATTAACTGCACTCGTCTCTGCTGGTGACTGATGAAGACTTAAAAAAAAAAGGAATTAAGAAAGACAGATATTAAATGGAAGATATTTTCTTACATAGCTTTAGCACATCAGGTCACAACTGCAAAACAGAGGCGTTATTCTACTCTGTAAAGACACGATGCAGTGTGTATTGGCTGGGTCTCTCAAACAGTGGTCCAAAGCCAAGCTGATAAACAAACCGTTGAGTGCTTTGACACATTCTGCCCTGCGCAGGGCTAAATCGACATTCTGTTCCCTGTCATTATTAAAAAACAGATGGATTATTTCTGCCCATTCAGTCACTCTGTTGTGCCTCAACAGCTTCGTGGACCATCTGTCAGGGAATTCATGTAATGATCTTTTTCTCTCGCTTTCCCCCACAGAAAACACTCCTCCCACTCTCGCCTCTATTCTTCTGCCTCTTCCTCATCGCGGCCCCCTCCCCCATTCCCGCCAAAGAAGGGCCTAGCTTGTAGTCATGGCAACCATAGACATATAAATACCTAGACGCCTCATTGGCCGCTCGACCGCACGTCAACATCGCCGCCATATTGGTGCAGGCAACTCTCATATCGGGACAGGCGAAAACATACCTGACTCGTCGGCAGCTTGGGCATCTACAAACCGTCGCAAAGTGTGAGTTTTCACAATTTCTTACGAAAATTAATAATTTTCCAAACCTAACTAAATAACTGGAGGCAGAGTTATTTTTAACTCCATGTGGATCACAAACCTCTGAAATCGGTTGATAAATGTAAACGTTATCGTGCTTTTATCCAGAAAAAACCGCAGCTCCCCGTTTACCTCCATTTATTTTTAAGGCAGTCTTGCCCTCACAAACATGGCGGACGCGTTGACGTATCGCAGCAACGGCTCAAAGCGGCCAATGAGGCGTCTAGGTATTTATATGTCTATGATGGCAACCACCCCCAGCGCAGTTCACGCCGCCTGTTCTCCCTGTGCACTTTAATTCTGAATATTAGCACAACGTTTTGTTTAGCCTTGCACTTGACAAGGAAAAGTAGAGTATGTATGTGTACTTTTAAAAGAGAACTGCTCAAGGTGCTTCCTTTGTTTTTAACTTCCCACAATTCTGTTCTTATTATGGGATAAGTATTCTTGTTCTTAGTTATCAGTCATAGACCTCGGTCAAGGTAGCGCCATATTTAATTTCTGACAGGAGTGAAAACTACTAGGCTGTAAGGGATACAAGTACAGTGCGTTAAATGGATTGTACTGTTGTTTAGCAACATATCGACCGTTCAACTGACTAAACATCTTTCCGAAAAAAAGATGTTTTAAGTAATAAAAATGACATGATTTAGGACCTTTACACAGTGTGTTCCATTGTCTATCCCTCACAGCTTTATTTTCATTTGCGTTAAATTCAATATGGCATCTAACCCAACTGAGGTCTATAGAGAGTGTGACTTCTACCCCTGGAAATGTAATGCTCGTGGTTGCTTTCTACAAGACAGTGATGAAGCAATTTAAAAATCCCCATTCATGGATTTCAGGTCAGGCCTTCCCATTGATCACTCTGAGACTATGGGAGCTTGTATGCAGGGCACAGCTGAGCCAGTCTGATCTCCACAGGATCACCACAGTAAGTAATGAACTAGGACACCCATAAATAGAAAAGCGGCAAAAACCTTATGACCTCAAAACACCCAGAATACCCAGGGGGAAGTTTCAGAAAGACACCTTGTTGTAATGAAGTCCACAGAGGGACGTCCTCTTAAAGGAATAGTTCACTCAAAAATATCAGTTCTGCGGTTGCAAACTCGTATGGCTTTCTTTCTGTTGCAAAACACAAAAGAAGATATTTCGAAGAATGTTTTGGATTCTTTTGTCCATATTATGAAAATCAATGTCTGAAACTTTAAAGAACTGAAAGGGGCATACTTATGTATTCACTCATTTGAGCTTGAAAGTTTTGGACCCCACTGACTTTCATTATGTACAAAAACTGTTGAGACATTCTTCAAAATACCTTCTACAAACTCAAAAAAAAAAAAAAAGTTTGAAACAACATAAGGGTGAGAATATAGTGACAAAATATTTATTTTGGAGTGAACCATTCCTTGAAAGGATTTAATGGTGATGTTACTGTTACACCAGGGGTGTTCAATCATGCTCCTGTAGGGCCACAATCCTACAGTTTAGCTCCAATCCTAATTAAACACATCTGAACCAGTTAATCAAGGACTTCAGGATTACTAGGCTTTATCCGAAATCACCCCCTATACCCTCATTCACTATTCCCTACATTACTCCACTAATGAATGAGTGAATGAAATCATGTGATCAAATTCGGACACCGAATACATCAGAAGCGTTGTGGACACAATCTGGTGAGAATCGTGACCCTCAGAATGCATGGGTATTCTCTAATGGCTATTGGTTAAGTGTACATTGGTTGTACAATCATTATTGCAGTGCACTATAAGATTGAATGAGTGCACTTAATAATGTCCACTATGGATTTGAAACCCACATTAAATGTCTGAACTTTCAAACAGCACTTTATAAGAGTATGGGGGTGATTTCTGTAAACTCTTGAGGACTGGACTAGGATTGGACACCACTTGTGTTACACTTAAGTCCAGAGTTTACTTCATTTTCTGCGTTCCACCCCGTCTAGCACACAGTTGAGTGCACAGAGCCATTTAAAGTATACTTCATTGACCATGAGCATGGACGGATGAACTATCTAGTGGACCTTTGTTTTTGAGTTCTTAAAGCATTCGCACATGCGGTGTTGCCCATGGACATATAAATCTGTCTGCATGCAGACGGTGTGCGCAGACATCAACGGGCTGTGATGATGACAGAATTTGCACAGGCACACACAGACTGTGTGCAAGTCATAGCAGACATGAAAGTATGCTTTAGGCTTAAAGGGATAGTTCACTCAAAAACTAAATTTACTCACCCTCAAGTTACAAGTTACTTACACCATGTCCTAACTGGATGCTTCACGACAATCAGATGTGAAACAGCTATGCGACATAACAAAATCAATCAAATATCACAGCCAATCAGAAGCACGTGTGGGCGGGATCTCTCTGAAAGTGCACTGCACTCGCATAGAAATGAATACATTTATAATCAAATTCATAAATATTAAACCTTTTTAACATTATTAAAAGTACATACTTGGTATGAACTGGTACCATCTTTTTATGGAATAAACTTGAGTTCACATTTTTAACTTGCATGTTTTAATTTATTTTCAAGATATATTCTAACTCAAATTAGACACTTTTAACATTGAATGAAGTACATGATCAGTTCCTGAGATTATCATTGTCATAGTTTGTATGCTGTTTCCTAAAATAGAATCCCCTGTCGCTTGTCGCGGCTGGAACAAAAACTCAGATTAACATGGAAAAGATACCTTTTTGTGTGTCGATGTGTCACACAAAGTCTGGTTAGGACACAGTGTAAACCTGTATGAGTTGTATCAATGTATGTTGAACACAAAAGAAGATATTTTTAGGAATGTTTGCTGTTGCTGTTAATGGTAGCCATAGCCATTGATTTCCATAGTATGGAAAAAATACTACTAAAGTCAATGGCTACCGTCAACTGTTTGGTTACCAACATTCTTCAAAATATCTTCTTTTGTGTTCAACATAATAAAGAAACTCATTCAGGTTTGGAACAACTTGAGGGTGAGTAAATGACAGAATTTTCATTTTGGGTGAACTATCTCTTTAAGCCACAACCTTGTCCCTTTCCCAACAATCGCTTGCCAAACTTACCTTCTGTGTGTGAATATCCTTCAGCCGTGACCTTCCACTGAATAAGAACACCCAGCAGCGCCAGCACGGGCCAAACTCCCATGACCACCCATGTGAACCAACACACTGGGCGAGGCGGATCCACCTTCACCCTCTCATAGATATACTGCGTCAAAGCGAAGAGCTCGACAAAATAATCCACAGTCACAGTCACCACAGCTGATCCGAAGACGGCGGTGGACAGAGTGGTGAAACAGCGCTGCCACTGCAACGTGAGCACAGCAAACAGCATGCCCGAGCCCAGCAGCACACCCAGGGGAAGCCACACTGTCCCCGGGTGATAAAACTCCTCCAGAACCACCAGAGAGGCCAGGGCCACCAGTAAACCCAGGAGAAGTCCAACCATGAAAAGCCCCACGCTGCGGACCAGCATAGTGACCAAACCACACAACGTGCCAATGCCCAGGCCGATGCCCACACTGGCCTCCACACTGAGCTGAGTATCCATGACCCTCTCCTTATAGCAGAGCATGAAGATGATGATGGAACCGAACATCAGACCCGTGAGAAACATTACAGCCTTGAAGCAGCGGTACCCTACAAAAGAAGAAAGGTGGAGAGGAAAGGATAGGGGAGGAGGAGGAGGGGGTGGGAAAGAAAATGATTTTGGAAGAGATTATTATTTTATTAGCAAATGACATCGCAATTAAAAATATGTAGATAAGGATGATAAGCTCTGAACATTTGTATTCAATATGGATAAGTCTAACAGCCTATCACACAGCAGAAATAAATGGGACTGTCACCGTTTGACCTGCATGTCAATGTTCATGCCAATTTTAAGCTACAGGTGAAAAATTACATTCAAAATACACACTGAAACAATCTTCATCACCAAATTAAAAGCTTGTTTTAATTTGAATTCATTAGGAAAGAAATTCTACTATTGTATAATAATTTACTTTTATAATACTTTATGTAATTTACTGCTATATTCATATTATTAGATTTTTTAATGAATATTGTACAACCAAGATATTTTTCATGTTTTAATGTATACAGCATACAAGTTCTGTTGTGCAGGACCTTATTTGACAAAAAATAAAAAGTTAATTGTTATATTTTCGTTAAAATTACATTTTAAAAGTATTCTATTCAAGTAAACTATTCAAGTAAATTCATTGCATTAGATTCTATTCAGCTATTCAAGTAAATTAATTTCATTAGATACCATTTTTGATGATAACTTTTAGTGGTCGACCGATATATCGCCAAGACCGATATTTGGCATTTTTCAAATATCGGCATCGGCCGATAAGTTTTTCTGTTTGGCCGATGTGATCGAGGCGGGATTTATTTTGACGGCGCTGAGAACGGCTGCGGCAGCGCCTGAGCACACACCGCTTACATTCTCCCTCTTGTTCGCTGTTGTCATTCAGTTTGGTCTAATACGGATAGAAGTCTATCTAATAATCAGATAGAACTGTTAAACAAAGGAATTAAAATGTATACAAAAATAATTATAACGATTGCTTTAATATTATTAGTAATAGAAAGGCAAACATTATAATACTTTCTCATTTGCCGTCAGCATTCCGCAATTTAATTTCACAAACCTTGCAGACTTAGTCGAATCTAGTTGAGATCTTGTGAAGTGTGTGCATTTGTATCCTGCATGATCGCATGTTCTCTGACAGTCGGTCCATGCGAATTGAATGCGGACAGGACAGTTTAGCTTCACTGGATTGACAAACTTTAACTCGTTGTTTCAAATTATGCTGTGCTTTATGCATTTGCCCACTGTCATATTCATGTCATTTTCACTGTGTGCTGCATGTAAAATTAGTGTTATCTTAGCTTTATTTGAAAAAAATATGATTCCCAATGCACACAAACTGAGTGCCCTGTTGGTTACAGTTTACTTCCTTTTTAATTATATTTTTATTAATATTTATTTATTTGTGAAAAATACTTTGTCTTCTAAAGTATAAGTATGTTTATTTTACACGTTTGTTTTTTAATCCATTTTCAAATCATTTCAAATTTCTTAAATATTAATTAAAATAAATAAAATTATATTGGCCAGCCTGCTTTCCAAGATATCGGCATCGGCTGTCAAAAAAACCCCATATCGGTCGACCACTATACATTTTTGTATTAAATCATAAAACACAGAATTCACAAAAAAAATTTAATGGAAAACACAGAATTTGGGAAAAATGAAAACAGATTTTAATGGGCCCTAAATTAAAAATGTAGTTTATTCTATGGAGTTTCCATGTAAATAAATAAGTTACGTTAAAATTCATTCCCAACATCTAACTAACATGTGGAATGCATTTCTTACAAAATAAATATCATGATGAATACAGAATGAAATGGAAAAATAAAAATCACCCAACCTAGTATATATATATATATATATATATATATATAAAAGACAAGAACATTGTTCATTGCTGGGCTTATTTGGGCTTATAAAGGTAATTTCTAAAACAGCTCTACTTGAAATTCCAGGGATAAACATTTTGTTTGGTAACATATGAGTGGGATCATCAGAAATGCATTGAGTGAAGGTGTTTATGCCATTAACGCCCATTCTGTTGCTACAGTTACTGTACAAAAGTAGCTTTTAAATCAACAGGAGCATTTCATAATCCATTGTGCTTTTCACTAAGAGGTTATCTGCTTTCACCTGATGCAATTTAGAACTGTTAATAATGGCCCAAATTGGCAGCAGAAGGGCAGGAAGAATAAATAGCATGTTTTAACATTTTAACGTAGTCACACTGGGGCCAGTATGCCAGAGAGAAGCTGCTGTTCGTCACAGCTGAGATAGCCTCGAGCCTCCCTCTTTCTCTCTCCTAGCAAGTAATGGGCAGTGAAAGCAAATTTCACAGTCAAGTGAAAGTGATAAAGCTTATCTAATAGAAAGGGACATAGATTTGTCACCCTTGTCTGGTTGTCACATTCAGATGGTTATTAGGTGAATTAAATTTGGCCATAAACAACCACAGCTGAAACAATGTTTGTGATAATGAGACAAAAACATAACCCATGCATTCAGGTCATGCCAGAATTTGGGCTTGTTCTGAGAAATACTTCTTACGTAAATCTACATTTCTCCAAACCGGACACATCTCAGTTTTCTAAATAAAATCATTTATCCTTCGCAACCTACCGAAGAAGCAGTAGATGATGCCAAACAGGCAACACATGGAGCAGACGACAGACGGGACCACCTCATAGCGCCGTTCAATGTCCTCATCACAGCTGAACAGACGCTCTGGACTCCCATCCTGAGAGGGTGGGGAGAGCTTAAAGGCCAGAATCTGGGCAGTGGACGCCATGCTGTCAGTGAGTATTAGAGAGTGTTACGTATCTTCACGGGAGCCGATGAAACAGGGAGAGTGGGGTCATGTGGAAGGTAGAGGGTGTAGAGAAGGTTCCCATCCACAACAATTTACCTGTTCAAAGAGATGAGAAGAAGATGTGCAGATATTAACTCATGAGCGTCAGAGACAGTTTGACTCTACCTGTCAAAATAAACATGTTATAGCCAGATCACATTTAAAAATTCTCTTTGTGACAACATCAGACAGTTTAAAGCCAAGCTGCTGTCTGACTCTATTAAACTCTTAGGTCAAGTCATATTTTCTCTTCATTTAGTCTTATAATCTTTTCACTCTTCAAAATATATAGTGCCATTACCTGACTTTTTAAAAACTGAAAATGTGTGATGTCAGTCACATAGCGATAAATAACCTTTAAAGGGTTAGTTCACTCAAAAATGAATATTCTGTCATTAATTACTCACCCTCATGTCGTTCCAAAACTGTGAGACCTTCGTTCATCTTCGGAACACAAATTAAGATATTTTTTATGAAATATGAAAGCTTTCTGAGCCTGCACAGACAGCAATGCAACTGAAATGTTCAAGGCCCAGAAAGGTAAGAACATCGTTAAAACAGTCCATGTGACATCAGTGGTTCAACCGTAATTTTATGAAACTACAAAATACTTCTTGTGTTCAAAGAAAACAAAAATAAAGACTTAATTCAACAATTTCTTCTCTTCCGTCTCAGTCTTCAACGCACATTCACGACATGAGCCTTGTTCTTTGACCATGAACCATGTCCTTACTACCTTTCTGGGCCTTGAACGTGTCAGTTGTGTTGCTGTCTATGGAGAGTCAGAAAGCTCTCGGCTTTCTTCAAAAAATATCTTCATTTGTGTGAGCTTAAAGGCCAGAATCTGGGCAGTGGACGCCATGCTGTCAGTGAGTATTAGAGAGTGTTACGTATCTTCACGGGAGCCGATGAAACAGGGAGAGTGGGGTCATGTGGAAGGTAGAGGGTGTAGAGAAGGTTCCCATCCACAACAATTTACCTGTTCAAAGAGATGAGAAGAAGATGTGCAGATATTAACTCATGAGCGTCAGAGACAGTTTGACTCTACCTGTCAAAATAAACATGTTATAGCCAGATCACATTTAAAAATTCTCTTTGTGACAACATCAGACAGTTTAAAGCCAAGCTGCTGTCTGACTCTATTAAACTCTTAGGTCAAGTCATATTTTCTCTTCATTTAGTCTTATAATCTTTTCACTCTTCAAAATATATAGTGCCATTACCTGACTTTTTAAAAACTGAAAATGTGTGATGTCAGTCACATAGCGATAAATAACCTTTAAAGGGTTAGTTCACTCAAAAATGAATATTCTGTCATTAATTACTCACCCTCATGTCGTTCCAAAACTGTGAGACCTTCGTTCATCTTCGGAACACAAATTAAGATATTTTTTATGAAATATGAAAGCTTTCTGAGCCTGCACAGACAGCAATGCAACTGAAATGTTCAAGGCCCAGAAAGGTAAGAACATCGTTAAAACAGTCCATGTGACATCAGTGGTTCAACCGTAATTTTATGAAACTACAAAATACTTCTTGTGTTCAAAGAAAACAAAAATAAAGACTTAATTCAACAATTTCTTCTCTTCCGTCTCAGTCTTCAACGCACATTCACGACATGAGCCTTGTTCTTTGACCATGAACCATGTCCTTACTACCTTTCTGGGCCTTGAACGTGTCAGTTGTGTTGCTGTCTATGGAGAGTCAGAAAGCTCTCGGCTTTCTTCAAAAAATATCTTCATTTGTGTTCTGAAGATGAACGAAAGTCTTACGGGTTTGTAATGATATGAGGGTGAGTAATTAATGGCAGAATTTTTATTTTTGGGTGAACTATCCCTCTAACGTCAACACTCTGTCATAGAAGAGCCCTCAAAGGCTTAGTCAAACTGCCTTAGTAAACATAATAAACATTTATAAGTATTATAATTCTGATTTAAAACCGAACAGTTCTGTATACTATGTCAGTGATTTGTGCACTGCGTGGTTGTCAGCAGTGCGTTAATTGTTTTTAAGTGCATCATACTGAGCATATTTGCCTTATTGAAAAGTCAATATTTGTAAGTGTGTACTTCAAAGAAGCATAGTGAGCATTTGTTAATGCACAAACCCAAAAGACAGAACAGAAAATCTGTATTGTTTAGCAAAATATGAATTAGATTTTTTTTTTTACAGAATTCCTCCTACATTAAAACATCCAAACACAAAAGACTACATCTCTTTGCCAGTGAGGGATTTTGCTTGCTTTAAAAAAATATACCACAACAAAAGCCTCCATCAAACCAAAAATGGTCCATTGCACAATATGGTTGAAGGGGGAAAAACTGCTCCATTAATATATATGTTGGTTCCTGCTATTCAGACATGAGGCATTATTTTATATCAATTTATCTGAAAATATAACCTTTTTCATTCCAGTAGGGTTTGGTGCCATTTGGGATGGTAATATAATGCCTGACTTCTGAATAGCAAAGTTTGATTTATATGTTGGTTCCCTCTACAATTGAGGCAACCTTTGCGATTCAGACATCAGGTATTATATTGCCATTCCAAAATGCACCCAACTATATTGGAAAGCTATATATATATTTTTTTTTTAATAAAATGAATAATGTTGATGGAAAAATTACAAATATCCTCTCCGCTACTCTCAGAGGAATGCCTAATCTCTCTCTATTCTGGCTTTGATTTGGCCTGAAATTACATTATCCAACTTAAAAATCTGTTGAAAGCAAGGAGCAAAAAATTATGCCTCCATTAAGCCCCTATATAGGCCTATATCCAACTTTGACTTGGGACTCTGGGGTATTCATTAGTCTAATTCAAACTAAAATAATATTTAACTTGCCCTTTGGCATTTACTGTGAAACTGACTAACAAATACGCTTCATTAATGAACAGAGACAAAAATGTTTTCATCAGTGTCTAAAAAGCTGAACTGAAAAACCAGGCAGAGCTTTTAATACATCAACATAAAAGCACCATTTCCAGCAACACCACTTCTATTTATTTACATCATGACGCATGTTTCAGAACAATATAGCTCTTCAGCTCTGTGATAGAATGCTAGGGGTAACCTCAACTGGCAATAAGGCTAGACATTATTATCGGAAGCCTCTTGTGTTATGAAAGATTCTCCAGCGCAAATTAATGTTTTCTTGGCGCAAGAAATGTTATAGAAAAGAAAGCCTTTATATAACTGTGATAACAACACCTCACTTCCTGTCTGTTGTCATAACAACAGTGTAAATCTGGGATGCTACAAGTTATACACCATTTGGCTGAGACGAGGAGAGCGACCTGCCACCATGGCAACAGCCTGAGAACCAATCAATGTTTTAGCCTGCCTTGCAGTTTTTTCAGTGCTGGAGAGATTTCTCTCCCCCTTAAGCAAACTCCTCCTCTTCTGCACCCAAGACGTGCAAATAACAACTTGGCCCACTTGGGAAAGCCTGGGAAAGAGAGAAAGATACAAAGAATAAGAGATAAATCAAGAAAAAAGTGATCAGGAGAAAAAAATAACCCTCTTAAGCTGTAGTTTTGATTTGGAACATGGTAGCTGGTTTCTGCTGGTCCAAACTGGACCACGCTGGGCACTGGCTGGTCCAAGCTAGTTGAACAGTTTGGATCTGAAACAAACCAGATGGTTTTTTGAACATGCTGACTGGTCAACCATCCAATGACCAGCTTGGACCAACTAAAGGCCAGGACCAGTTATAGTTCATGAACATGAGAGTCCAAACAACCAGTAAAAAACATCACAATAATCCACAAGTTATTCATTTCATGGAACTCTGGTCAATCATTTTTGTCTTATGAAGTGCAAAACTGTGTGAAACAAAGCCATCGTTAAGGTGTTTTAATGGTAAAGTGTTGCTTCTGTCCAAAACACCAGTCCATCAATATTAACGCTTTCTTCAATAAAAAAAGTTCATCCCCTGTTGTCTACATCAAAATACACCAACATATTTGTTTAGAACCGTTTTGGACTATGTTGCTTGTAAACAGTGCTTTATCTATGCATATTTCTCTCCTGATTCAGACGAGACAATTTTTGCCTGGAGTAAGCAATAGTACGGACAGGAGCTGGAAGCACTTTAAAGTTAAAAGCATCTTGATGGATTTATTTATTAAAACATGCATATTTTTACTTCACAAAATATTAAATGATGGACTGGAGACATTTGGATTACTTGTGGATTATTGTGATGTTTTTATTATCTGTTTGGACTTTCATTCTTTCTGACGGCACCCATTCACTGCAGAGGATCCATTGGTGAGCGAGTGATGTAATGCTACATTTCTCTAAATCGGTTCCAATAAAAATAATAATAATTTAAAAAAAACTCTACATCTTAGATCACCTGAGGGTGATCATTTTTGGGTGAACTATTCCTTTACTGACCAACTTGGATCACCTGGAAACCAGCAACCATGTTCCAAAGCTACCAGCTTAAACTGGAACAGAGAAAAACAGAGATATAGATGAGAAGAGAGAGAGAAATATCATTTTATTAAGCCATGGTTGCCTTCATCCATGCATGAGTAAACTTGTAGCACACAGTTCAAACAGGCTCATGTTACAACAAGAAAAAGAAATCGATCTGGACCAACACTCCACAACAACTCTCAGCATTCAGGCGAAAACATTCATCAATTGGATGGAGAGACAGAAAGAGATAACATTACATGACATTTCACCACTGGAATGGCCTGGGAAAACAACTTTCAGGTATTACTCCATCTCCATGCAAAGAGAATTATTCAACGCCAACTGTCTCTGAGGAAAAGAAGCTGTCTTCAACCTCTTTTCAATCACTAAAAAACATCTCTGTTGTTCTCTTCTGATGGTACCTTCGGAACGTCCCAGAGCACTTCAGATCATCGGCAACGAGTCCTTGTCTGCCTCAGGTGTAGATGTCAGTCATGATGTAGAACAAAAGGCTCTACTGAGCTTGCGACTTCACATGAATATTTTAGAGACCGCTGAAAGGCCCGCAGAGAAAATGTCAGCAGAATGAAGCTCGACCCATGTATGCACGTGTATATATTATGCACGTGTATATATGTATGTGCCCTGCGCATTAGATGGAAAATGGCAGATCAATGTAAACAGCTGTCCAGCTGAACAAAAACAGACAATGCGATGGGCTTGAGAACAGCCTCTGGAGACAGTCTGGAAGCCTTGCTTGAGAGCACAAAGAATGAAAAACGCTTTGAAAAGTAGCCCAGTACTGTGCTACAAGCAGCCCCATGTGTGTGCATCTAGGTTAACTGCTACAGCAGTCACTAGGCACCTGGTGGTCCTGAACATGCATCATGCCGCCTATGTCTCCTATAATGTGGGACACTGGATGCACAATTCACAGATGACAGAATCAGGTAAACACCCATCTAGCTGGAAAGAAACCAGCATAATGCCTCTATATATTGTGTATTGCATAAAGAGATAAAGAAAGGAGAAAACATGCGGTACTGTAGTGACTCGTGAAGACTGACATGGAGAAGAAATTGTTACGTTACGTTTTTCTTTGCACACAGAAAGTATTCTCGTAGCTTCATAAAATTACGGTCGAACCCAGAGGCGTCATGCCCATTCAACGTGAGGGGGTACGTGCCCCCTCAGATTTTTGAGCCAAGTGGATTTTGAATGCAGCTTCCAAAAGACAAAAAATAGCGAATAATATTTTGTATATTTGATACAATCACACCAGCGTGATTAAATCGTTCAGCTCGTCATATCATCAGCTGCTAAATTCAAATCTGCGTTTGCTGGCTGGCCTGAGCCAGACGCGTTTTTACAGCGCTGTGCATTATAACCAATCACACACGATATTTCATGATATAGTTAATGTGTTCGGGAATGTTTCGAATAAAAAGGAAAAAAATAAAAAATTAAACATAAGAACATAAGTGCTATTGTGGCTGCTGTGTGTCACATGAAGACACCCCCCCCCCC
>NW_015654063.1:755872-760272 GCF_001515625.1 Sinocyclocheilus rhinocerous
CCCTCAAAAATAATGAGTGCATGACGCCCCTGGTTGAACCACAGAAGTCACATTGGCTATTTTAACGATGTCCTTATCTTTCTGGGCCTTAAATGTGTCAGTTACATTGCTGTCTATGGAGGGTCAGAAAGCTCTCGGATTTAATGAAAAATATTTGTGTTCCAAAGATGAGCGAAGGTCTTACAGGCTTAGAACGACATGAGGGTGAGTACTGAGGAATTAATGACAGAATTTTCATTTTTGGGTGAACTATCCCTCCAAAGTCCACGGTATAGTTCGAACACTGAGTATTATGATAAGTAGCCTAACTTACAATGTCTTTATTCACATTAACTTTCAATGTTAAACTCACATTAAATATAAAGTCAGTCGTATTAAAACTGTTATGGCATGAATCCCTTATTTAAAACTGCTACTCTCTCATTTAAGGAGCATGAACACTGAGCAACGTGGGGACTTTGCTGTGAACTATTACATAAATCTTACACGTTTCATTCACGTATGACTGACGCATATGAATCACATTAAGTTTATTAATTTGTTTATGTAAAAACTACGTAATCTAAACGGATGGAAAATTGTTATGCAATTGAATTACATAAAATGTAAATTTAGACCGAAACATTTTTTTGAGTGAAACCTGTATGACTTTCTTTCTTCTGTAGAACATATAAAGGTATTGTGTGCAATGTCTTGGTGTGTTTTTTTGTCCACACATTTGAAGTAAACAGTCTAAACATTCCACTAGGTTAGGTTAGGTTAGGTTACTAGCATTCTTAAAAATATATTTTGTTCTACTGTCAGTCAAACTATTTTAAAATGGCATGAAGGTGAGTAAATGATGACAGAATTTTGTTTTGGTGAAATATCTCTCTAAGAAGGGTCTTAACCATTGGATAAACAATGTGTGGCGAGTATCCCGAGTCCAGATTAGCGTCGCCCTGGAAACGACGCCTGCCCCTCCCGGAAGCGCCGGTAAGAGCGCACCAATACCTCGTCCGGTTGACCGAGAACGACGACATCGAGTGGGCAGTCCTGGAGTTAAAATATTACCTTTGGGGCCATCCAGAAGGACACAAACGCCCGGGTGACACGGTGGTTCCTCGCACTCTAGGACTTCTGCTTCCAGGTACAACATCGGGCCGGGGCCGATCACGGGAATGCGGACGGTCTCTCCCGGGGCTGGTCCGGTTGGGCAGGTCTGGGGGCACCGAGCACCATTCATCAGAGCACGTGGGATCAGTGTGTGGGCAATAAATCACCCTCCGGGGCTCTTTCGATCAGTACCGAGTCTGTGTTCTCATTCACCCCGCGACAAATGTTACAAGATGGCTCTTTATGACTTGATTAAGCTTTGCCACTGAACACTTACTACTAAATGAAAATTCTGTCATTCACCATTTCGTCTTCCCAAATGTTAATGTATTTATTTATTCAGTGTAACACATATTTTTAAGAATGTTTCAGGTGTTTTTGTCCATACAAAAGTCAATGATATCCAAAACTGCAAAAGCTCCCCCTGAAAAACAGAAATGAATAAATTTTCACTAGACTTGCACATTTCAAGTTTTCTAACATAATTCTCCTTTTGTATAAACATTCTGCAACAATAAAAATATCTCCTTTGGGTTCAGCAGGAGGAGAAAAATCATACGAGTTTGGAACAACATGAGGGCGAGTAAATGATTTTCATTTTAGGGTGAACCTGTACAACGCCTATGTAAAGACCCTATTTGCATGTAAAATAAATTCAATAAATTCAATGAATAGCATTTACTTAATGTTGTGGGTCTGCTGTCAGATTCAGTAAAATTGATTCTGCCCCACTCTTGAATAACAGCCACTTTACAAAACATTACACTGTGACAAGATTACAAAACAATTTGTGCTGAAATGTGTGAAATGTGAAATGGACTGAAATCAAGAATCACGTTAAAAATAAACTGGAAGGACAATTTTATCATAAGCTATATACTAACTGGAACAATAGTATGTATTTATCTATTTAGAAATGACTGAATATATTCTACTTCCTCTTAATTATTTCAACATGACAAGCAGCCAAGTTGCTGAACGGCAAGCAGATGCTGTTAATGTGTTAATGGATTCATCAGTAAGCTCTGTTTTTGTAGATTTAATAAATGGTCTCTTTGGATGTTCTGAAAGTTATGTTTTCATGTACATCAAACTTTCACTTCAAAAGATCAAGGAAAATCGAATTATGCTTTATATGACCCCTTTCAAGTCATTCTAAGGTCAATTCTAATCATATTTTCTGTGTTGGTTTTAGGAGAAAATCTGCAGAATGGTTTTCAACATGGCAAAATGTTTGAAAGAGGGCTGAGAGTGCAAGCTCTTAATGGTACCTGACAACATAATAAAATTAGCCTAAATATTTCATAAATCAAGCAGCGAGGAATGTGTAGAACTTCATGAATGAGTGCCGTTTAAACTCACAGAACTCTCCATTTCAGTCCCACTATAAGCTGCATGAACAGATTCGAGAGCTACAGAAGGAAATCCTTCTGCACATACAGTAAACACTGAATCCCAACACCCCATTCATTAGCTCTCTGCAGAGCACTTGCAGGTGTGGAAGGCAGCATCTGACAGGTAAATGTACTGCTCCTGCTCCCTCAACAACCACTTACTCGTCTGGAACGAGAGCAAGAGAGCAGATGCTAGTCAAGGCTTTGGGCAATGGAGATAAAGGAGCATCCTACTAAACTGTCCATTTCTTATTCCGCTGCAGTCACCATTGTGGAGGTCTCCCTGGCAATGGTTGCCAGGTTAAAGGGACAGACGGTGGTTGTGTAGAGAAATGTGAGCGACTGAACGGAGGGGTGGGTACGCGTGCAAGGGAATAAAAGAGAGGAAGGGGTGACGGTGTGTGTCAGTGTGAGATAAAGAGGATGGACACGTATATTTGAGAGAGAAGGCTATGTGCGTTTGTGTGTTTGAAAGAGAAAGAAAAAGAGTTTGTGTGGTTGGACTGAGTGATTTAGCGGACATGGCGATGGCCCTGCTAAACCTCTTTAATCTTGTTGAGAGCTTCTGCTCTAAATTCCATTAGCACTGGACTGCTTTCTCCTTCTGCTGACCTGAATGATATTAGCAATGTGATGGGTGTTTGTATGCTATGTGTACATGGTCATGTGCAAACCAATGTGTGTGTCTTTCAGTCTGGGATTCTTCAGTTTTATCCACTGGCTGTCGGCTCTAAACAATGACTAACCCTACAGCGGCCTCACTGTGCGTTACCATTCTGAGTCAGAGGTGAGAGAGAAGGAATGTGGAGACAGCACAGCAGCCAGTCAGCTCTGAAAACATCATGACTATACACACACAAAACACAGACAGCATACAGGTGCATCTCAATAAATTAGAATGTCGTGGAAAAGTTCGTTTATTTCAGTAATTCAACTCAAATTGTGAAACTCGTGTATTAAATAAATTCAATGCACACAGACTGAAGTAGTTTAAGTCTTTGGTTCTTTTAATTGTGATGATTTTGGCTCACATTTAACAAAAACCCACCAATTCACAACAAATTAGAATACTTCATAAGACCAATAAAAAAAAAACATTGGTGTGATATGATTCCAAATTTAGGGGGGCCAAAGGGGGGGGGGCCCCCCTAAATTTGAATGTTTTTAGACATTCAAATACTCGACTTGTGCTTGCTGTAGCAGCTGCAGTGCACTTCAGAAACCCTCCACCTTCCCCAGCTCCACCTGTAGAGATCTGCTATGATTTTGTGTGTTATATATGGGGTTTTTATTTTATATGTTATATGGGTATACTGTTATACGTAGTATACCGGTTCATTCCGAATACTGGTGTTTATTTTTGTTATGATATGAATTTTCAAAATACCACAATACAGACATGTATGTCGTTTCAACAATGTTCGGAACGCAACACTATTGTTTGAGAGGAGTACCTTTTCACTGTTGCACTGTGGCGAGGACACAGCTATATGTGTTACTATGCGTGAAAGTTCCGAAACTGAGGCTGTAGAACTAATAGAACGTGATGACACAGAAGAACTCATCCACAATATCCACATTGACTGCCACAAATATCCACCACCCCCTGCCATCAGTCAAACCCACTCCCTGCCAAAGTCGCGCTCACACACACGAGCGCGACTTTGGCACTATTAGCAACTTTCAGACCCTTTTAGCTGCTTTTTTTCCATAGAATATACATACTGACAAACCTATAGCGACTTTTCTGGATAAACCTTAGCTATCGCTCAGTTGGAAGATGTCGCCAGTACTGCCCCACGAGCGCGAGGTCTGACTTTCCCCGCGCAGTGTCGCCTCTCTCTGCGTCTGTTCTGTGCAGTGAGCGGCAGAGAAGGCAGGCCTTCAGGTTAGCCTAACCGCGGCCAACCA
>NW_015654063.1:760526-764675 GCF_001515625.1 Sinocyclocheilus rhinocerous
TGCGTCTGTTCTGTGCAGTGAGCGGCAGAGAAGGATCGCTTTCAGTGGGCCGTACCGCAGTAGAGCCATTAGTAAATGAGTACAAATCAGGGTTTCCAAGCAACTGTCGCTAACTGACTGTTTGGAATTATAAATATGAGCATAGTTCATCTGTTATATTATGCACTTTTTGTTTGTTGTTTTTTTTGTTTGTTACTCAGACGCAGGCAGTGCGCTGCATGAGACAAAAAAGTAGGCTAAAATACCCAAAACCACCGCATTGCCGCTCTTTAGTGTAGATGCATGTTGATTTTTTCAGACGATGTCGCGATTATAAATGAGAGTGACTCAGGGTTAAGTATTAATGGGTCCTGTTTAGTCACTATTTAGTGTTTAAGTTTTCTACAATATTCACTCATCATGACAGTAAAATAGGTCATTCTAAGTCACTCTACTGCAGTATTTATTCTCTTAATCAGTAGAAAATGTGGTTAACATCCGGTCATGCATGAAAAAATAAAATACCGTCATATACTGTGAAACCGGTATAATTTTGAAAAATACCATGATATCAATTTTTGGTCATACCGCCCAGCACTAAGCAGCAGTATTTCTTACATGCTCACAGCAGCATGTCTGAGGATGTACTGGCAGCAGCAAGCCTCGGTACTTGCTCTGCTGCAGCAGCAGCAACAGCAGCATAGCACAATCTATTCTGCCAAGACCAAACACATTAACATTGCCATGTACATTACCACGCTAAACTCTCAGAGAGTTGTCATGACAGAAATATTATTTATCCAGTCACCAAAATCATTCTCTCAAATGGCTTGGGTCTACAGAGCATTTGCAGCTTATATGGACTAAATACCCCTGCAAAAGCTAAAATGTGCTTGCTTGACATGCAAGAACCAATAAGGTTTGTACTTCCGTTTACAATGCGGAATGTGCTCTGATCAATGCTTATATAAATAAAAGACTAAATTAAATTTGTTAAAGTGCATATCATAAACAGTGATCTTGTCTCTTCAGAAGACTTGGATATAACCACTTGATTCACAAATTGTTCTGAATTCTGAAGAATTAAGGTTTTGGTGTAATGGACTTTAAATGGAGGGACAGTAATTTACCAGGTTTCATTAAAATATCTTCATTTGTGTTTCAAAGGTCAACAAAAGTATAATGGGTTTAGAATTACATGAGGGTAAGTAATTGATTACAGAATGTTTTATTTTTGGGTGAACAATCCCTTCTTGGTGTTTTTATTTTTTTTACTTTTTTTGGAAGTTGATAGCAGATGGTTACTATGAACACTCAAAGAACAGCAAAAGCTTCATGACTTCAAAAATATTCGCTCTAGTGAAAACAATAACAGCATATGGGTTTGGAACAACATCAGGGGGAGTGAATAATTATCAAATTTAAATCTGTGGGTGAACTACTCCTTTATGACTGAACTATATGTGTGTGTCTAACTGATCTGAGTTAGTGATTATGAGTGCAATCCTCATTAGCAACATAATCACCACCTCAGAGCCAATGCAGCTGACTTCAGATTAGAACTGGCCTACTCAATTGCACTACACATCAGTCCTGTACGGCTCGAAATGCTACAGAGCAGAACACACCAATCTAACATTTTCAGAAAAAAAACGTACATTGCATCAGCATGGGGGCCAGCAGAGCACTCAATGCTCTTGGCACACAGTCAAGCTGGGAGGCCCCTGGGTGAACCCCTCCAAACTCATTCCACTTTCACAGACAGGACAAAGGAAAGGAAAAAGAGTCTGAGGTTTGTGATAAAAGCTAGTGACTTCAAAGAATACACAGCAAGAAAAGTCTAAGAAAAAACAACAAAAGCAGTGGCATTTCATACTTCTGATCTGATAATTCATCATCATCTGCTGTTCATTATTTTCATTGTTTCATTAGTGGCCCATTTACCTCTGATTGCTCTTGATTGTGCTGTGGGTGGATCAGTAATCAATGGGCCCCAGTCACAATCAGTCGTTAGCATGTAAATCTGAGCAAACAAATGAAGTGAGTACATAACGTAATTATGTCCGAGCCTTGGCTTCACATTACATTTGTCCCAATACACATGTGGTGCAAGCATATTCTTATGCACACACACATACAAACCAAACGAGCTTACAAAAGGGCTGGGTGACCTCTGCCACCGACTTTGTGTCCAAATCAAATGCTTTGGTGATTTTCCCAGGCTGCTCTCTGGGATGATACAGAGCATCTATTGAGCTATTCTTGGCCTGGCTAGGAACAGAGTCTCTGACAGTCCACTGGAGCAGAAGTGGATAGAGTAAAGACAGGCCTGAGGGAAGAGAGGGTGCTACCCGGCATGTACAGGAAGAACAAAATCAGGAAAACAAAGAGTAAAGAAAGCAGGAACGGGCAGATAAAGAACTATTTACTGAGAGATTTATGGAGGAAATACATTAAGCGCATCATTCTCCCCCACAGTCAGGAAAAAAACACATTAAAAATCATACTAAGAGCAAAGAACAGCCCCATTTGTGAGTTAAGATCATGTGCTTTTCACAGAATCCCGCTTATGAAGACCTCTGAGCTTTTGAGGCTGAAATTTAAGGCAATGTCACAGATGGGCATAATAATTAGAAGAAATCAATTGGGAAAATGAAATTTATTCAGAAAAATTGGAGGCATGTTCAAGTCACCATGAAATTAAAATTTACTCTGATTTTTTATGGAAGGACAGTGGCAGTGTTTATTATACATCATTTTTCTGTGCACATCAATATTTTTTTAACCTAAAATTGCATTAAATGTTTAGCATAAAACTCAGCATTTAAATATGATCTTACTAAAACAAATGATATTTATGTGCATTTTATGCAAGTAGTCTGCTATATGTTATACAAATTCATTTACATTACAATCTATTAGAAATTTCTTTACTTTTTGGCCAAATATCAGCAACTGCACCAAATGGCATATTTTTGCTCAGTTTGGATCTCTGAATAAACGGAGGTGTTTTCCTCCTCGAATAGGAGCCCTTTATTCTCCTATATCATACTTTATGAGCCATAAAAGCCTAATGTATCAATATGATACTCAACAACGATCCAATAATAGAATCAGCTGGCAAAATCAAGTCCCGCAGTTCATTTTTCTACTTCAAGAAGCACGATATACGTCACAATAGAGAAGAAAAGACGATCGCAACATCCTTTTCAGGTCGACATTAATGATACCATGCGCCAGGAGGAGGAATTAGCCTCTTTTGTCACTATTTTATTCTAGCTTTTAATCACATCTCCTAATTTAACCAACACCAAAGCCAAATCCAGCAACATCTTCGAGATATAAATAATACCCATTTCACTTCTTTTGAACTGATGCCTTGAAGTCCTCTGGTGATTTTCACTGGGGATGAGACTGAGAGATGAAGATCTAAATAGGCTTTTCTCAGATTAAAGTGTCCCTCCTCAGCCAAATCCAACATGACGACTACAAATCAACACCGGAGTCTAAAAGCAAACATTAGCTTAAGCGTCATCTGTTGCTTAAACCATCTTCTGACCCATTAAGAAGCTTTAAATTTGGCTCAAAGTGATAAATGAAGTTTTCAGAAATCCATCCATCATAAATGCAGCTGATAATAAAATGACTCCAGGTAAAGCTCCTACAAAAATCATTTCTTTTTCCACTTGAGAGAACATTGTGAAGCCAAACAAAAATGACACTCAGCTCTCACATCCACAGCTAAGAACACAGGGTGGTGTGCTAATTTAAACCATAAATCTCAATGGTGTCACGAATCCGGTCCATGAACTTCCGTCTGCTCGCCACCAGAGGTCACCCATCCACTACTATGGACTCTTGCACCACACCACTGTTGCACTTCACCCGGACTACAGTTCCCATCATCCATTGCACTGATTACACACACACAGTTGATTACACACACACAGTTGATTGCACACAGCACTGAGCTGGCTCTGCCTCAGTCCCTTGTCTCTCCACTTCCACGTGGACCTGGCTCTCCGTCCCTCCCCCTGTTCCGCCTCCGCTCCACCGCACACCTGGATCGTATAGTGTTTGGAGCGTCTGGAAGCCGCTCCTTGGGGGGGGGCTATGTCACGAATCTGGTCTATGAACTTCCGTCTGCTTGCCACCAGAGGTCACCCTTCC
>NW_015654063.1:764773-771345 GCF_001515625.1 Sinocyclocheilus rhinocerous
CGCTAGCCCTAGGATTATTCTTGTGTCTTGCCCTCTATATACCCGTTGCCATTATCTGACCCTTGCCTGTCTCTACCATGTCTATGAATAAAGCCTTGCATTTGGATCCGCACGTCTCATGTCTCGTCAGCCCCGTAACAAATGGCATGGCAGGGGATCAGTAGATAGATGTACAATATTCACAGGGGAATATTTTGCCTGGCTCTTATATCATTACATGACTCACCAAACATCTGCTCTAATGTATCATATTATGGAGTACAAGCTTAGATAGAGACATTCAAAGTCTTTTAAAAGCCAAGGACGAACAAAAGATGAGTGATGTGCCTATGAGACAATTCTAATCTGCCAGCAATCTTACCCACGCACAAAGACGTGTTGCTTGCAGAAAACTGAGCGAAGACAAATGCGAAATAGGGATAGAAAGCAAATTCAACTGTAGATCAGTGCAAGAACAGATCGAACAAAAGAGACAGCAAATGTAATGTAAAATTGTCACAAAGAGGATTACAGATAAACTGCAAGAAATTTCTGTCCTCTTGTGAATAGTATAGTAAGATTTAATTCTCTGCATTAAAATGTTACTGCAACGGATATCTGAAAAGCATTTTTCAGCAAATGTAGTAGCCTATGAATTAAACGGCATAAATTTCTCTGTCTTCAAAGAAATATATTTTTTATTCATTAATAAATGCATAGTAGAGAGACTGACTGATTTAGAATGCTTTAGAAAATGAATTGAACACTTATGGTCTCATTGTTTAATATGGCCAGCTTCAGAAAGTCTTAAGTGTTGCTGCATGCAGAAACTATGACTGCTGGGCAGAGCAGCAGTGAAATGGATTTATCATCGACTTTCTCCTGCTCTCCCACTCACCTCTCTACGTGTCTCTTTCCGGTCTCCCCGCTCTGGCCTATCATCATGCGTTCTTCTCTCTGCAATATTCAAATCTATTTATTCTTTGCATCACATCATCTCATTCTTTCTCACTATATCTCTCATTCGAGCTTCATCTTCCACTTTCCCACAAATCAAAGACAGAAATGTTTGGTGTGCTGCAGCCTCACTCAATTAGACATGGATCTCTGAGGGGCACTGCTGCTTCCTTCATCCATCTATTATTACATAATAGTCATCACTATGGAAAACAGCACTTGGCTTTCATACAACTTCACGTTTTTCCACATTGTTTTCTCCTCACCCATTATTTTAACATCCCTTCGTGTGTTGGGGCAGTGTTTCACAGATGAGGACATTTCCTGATGTGACAACTTTTTTGTGAACAATATTTTCCTTACATAATCATGCTTTCTTGTTTGTGGAAAAAAGCTTTGTTTTTCATAAATGTTTCATAATGGACAGGTGGTTGGACAATGACCAGCCTTCTAATACATCAATTATCTATGGCACAGTAGGGGTGTTTAGCAAATCATCAATAAAAGCTTTAATAAAGTCTTCATGTTTTTTCCTCAGTAAAAGCTCTGTTCTTAATAAAAAAAATAGATAATGTTTATATTATATTCAATTAATACTGCAAAGTCCCACTCTGCTCAAACAGGAAATCTGCCACTAAATAAATAAATAACCTAATAAAGATACAAAATGTTATATATTTCCATCCAAGGGTCTGAAACATTAAAGAGGTAAACATAATGTTTTCAGTTAATTGTATTTAAGTCTTTTAAACATGCCCTTTGAATTTGTATTTCACGAGATCGCCTGCCCATTCAGTCCTGATGGTTAATGGTAAACAAACTTGGCTTGCTGTCCTTAATAGAGGCTCGAACCCGAGGCTCGGCTTGAGCGCCGAGTTCAACCCTCCATTACAGTACTCCCTAGAGGGAGAAAAACAGAAATAGAGGAGGAGATGGGGAGGTGGAGGGATGCTAGAAGAATTGACGCTGGGCCGATGCAATGAGAGCTGCTTATATAGGCTCGTAATAATGATTGACTAGACTGAATGATTAGGCTTCTACATTTAACCTACATTTGGAACTTCATTTAATTTTTTATTAATGTGAATTCAGACCTATTTTCTCATTATTTAAATTATTGAAATAAACTTTAATTAATAAGTCATATCTTCAAATGAACACTTCAGGGGCTTCTTTAGGCCAGACACCCTTGAATAATTATACCTTACAGACAAGCAACACAAACAAAAGACGAAAAAAACGATGAAAGGAAACAAACAAATATTAAAATTGTATTGTCACCTCCAATTTAATATAATGTAATGTTTGTGAAACGTTCATCCAAAAATATTTTATTGGTAAAGTGTGGGTACAGGATTACAACAGTGACGGCATAACAAAACAATAAGCGAGTTCTGTCGTGAGGAACACGTGACTACAGCAATCGAGCTCGAGATCAATCCCGCTTGTTTTCACGGCGGATACCTTAAGTGTTGGTGGAAAAAACGTTTCTACACAATCAAGCACTATAGCAGTGCATATTGTGATAACAGCTTGTTGCTGCTCCCAGGACACAGTACTCAGCTGTTATGCACACTATTGGACAAAAACAACCACACACGGCATAATGTAGCCTATACAGCGCGAGAAACAAAAGGACACACACACACACACAATGGGCTGGACAACGGCTCAACGACAACGAGTCCGCTGCCAAAATCTGTTATCACATATAGATATAAATGGCGAAGAAATCTTCGAGACAATACTCCTAAAAGCTCTTTTGTCTTATGCTACTTCATTTTAACATCGTAATTCAGCCCACCGTAATCACTCGCATTGTGGACAAAAAAACTGAACAAACCCTCCAACATATAACGTTAACCTCCCAATATTTAGTACTATCAGTAAAACATCTTGAATTATTTTTTCGCGATATATTAAGGTTTGAAAACTTCTTTGGTTACAAAAACAGCGCGAAAAATCTGAACAATAAAGGACTTAGACGGTGAAAAAACAGAACTTACCGTTGTGACAGCTCGTGATCAGTGGTTTTAATTGCTCACACGAAGCGCTAATAACTCAGTTTTAGCATCCTTTGTGGCGAAGGCTTTTTTCCATTCCGAAGCATTCAGAGTCCGGTCTGTGATCTAATAAGACAACTGTCACGATGTTAAGCCTGTAGTATGGAGTGTTTCACATAATTTGTTCGAAGAAGTCCAGATGCTTTCAAACTGATTCGGTATCATCATATGCCTGTATTTTTTAGTATCCCTCCGGTTTCCTTTCTGTCTATTGTATATCTGATGGCACTCAATGTTTTCATTTTGATTCACATGCTCCGTGTCTTTGGAGTGTACCATTCACTTAAGAGTGGGGGGAGGTGCACAATGGGGGCCTCAGTGAATGAAGCTGAAGCATTGTGCACCCCATTCAGTATTAGTTTTATCAAATTGTCCATTCATATAAGCCTATTCTTCAAATTTAGGGTGTGTAAAATGTTAGTGTAAACAATGTAACTGTAAGTGGGCAAAGTAAATGCAGCCACAAAACTTGTAACCTCACATGACAACCTTCTAACAACGTTATGGCAACATGCTGAAAATTGCAATTTGGTGTATGGTGAACGTTGTCACAAAGCTGACACAATGTTTATGTTTTTCTCTGCTGCAGTCTGCAACTTTTTTTTCCATAAATAAATAAATAGGCCTAAATAAATAGACAATATTCTTGATTTAATCAATTCAAAACAGGCCTACACAAAAAATGCACGGATTATCTTAAACTTTCTGGCGTTTTTATGATTTTTTTAAACATAATTCTCATGTATCAAATGTTTATGCCAACACTATGTTAATATAATGTATTTCCTTTTCAGCTTTCCTGTCACCGCAAGGTCCCTGCTGCCAATGAGCCCAGGAATGCAATAAGTCCACTAGGTTTTAGGGTTAGAAAGTTGTGCATTGGTTCTAATTCTTTGCAGTTATGTATTTTTTTTTTAATTAAATACCATTCATCGCTTTCATTGCAGCGATGCATTGCAGTATCATAATTGATATGTACATTTCTAAGGCCTCTACATTATCAGCATGATCAAAACTTTGCAGAAAATTTGTTGTTGTACGCAATCATGCCCTCTGTCGTCTGATTGTTAGTTTATTTTTCTTTGAAAATAAAGGTATATTAATGTTTAAGAATAACATGTTGTTAGTAGCCTAATATTTCAAGATGAACTTTTACTGAAGCAACTTTACTATTGATTATCTTACTATTGGTTATTTTGATTACCTATACATTATTTTTTTATTTTGTATTTATTTATTTATAAGTATCAAGTATTTATAAGTATCAAATATGAATGTACAGGCCTTGAGGAACGTTTATTTGTTCATCTCTCAAATGTGGCTTTACATGCTTTGCCCCTACAATAAAAACAGAGCTTTGATCAAAGCATTTATATATCATCTCAATAAGATATACAGTATTAATATATAGTGGTTGTGATAGTGATATATGTTGGGAGATATAGCCTGGCGACAACTATTTATATGCATTGCGTGTTAAGTAGTCTGCTATACAGTTTTAAAGATCTCATTGATTTACATTACAAGCAGAATTTCATACATCTTTTTGGCCATATAAAATAACTGCATCAAATTGCAGATTTTTGCTTCGTTGGGGCTTCTGAATGTAATTAAGTTTTATTTTACCCTCAAGTGTGAGCTATATATTATCACTACTATAAGACATAAAATCCATGTATCAATTATAATACAAAACAAACAAATATATGCAGAAATGTGTTTTATTATTAGAAGAATATAAGATTGCACATTTGTATCACAGGAAAGTTCTGACTAACTTCTGGCGCTGTCTAGTGCTGAAACATGACACGATTCTATTAATAGAAAAGGAGCTTCAAGAACATCGAAGTTACAGTATGTTATTAGACTAGACCAATGGCCATTAATGACATGTAAAGAAACCTTTGTACATAAACAAAGCATACTGTTTCTGTTCATCTGTGCAGGGGATGGCTGTGACTGGTGCGATTGCACACCGTTCAGGTTTTTTAGCACCTGTCTTAAACAGGCTGAACTTGATTATTGCAACAGGATATGAAGCACTATCGCCCTCCTGCGTGACAGCTGCATCAACACAATAGCATACGCTTCAGAGAGATAAAATCCTGCAAACCTTTGAAACGGCAATAATAATGATAAAAACAAAGTAGCCTACATGGAAAAAATAGCTTTTATTTAATGCTATTTTGGATATTAGCATGTTACCATAGTATCATATTTTTATGTTAGGTTATATACATCTGCATATATTAATACAGTATAAAAAACATTTACAAAATTTAAAACTTTTTAATATTTTATAATGTTTTTTTTTGTTCTTTTTTGCCAACTTTAAAATAAAATGTTTCTTATTTTTTTTATTAATTAAAAAGAAATGAGTGTTGGGGTTATGTATAGCCTACAAATTAACATGGTAATACACAACATTTTTACACAGTTATTCAAAATTTAAACTGACATCCATGTTTTATAGGCTATTATAGTATTACAAACAACTTTCCTTGCAACAGCACTTTCTGTTAGGGATAAGTAGTGGATCTTTATTTTGTAGCAGATAAAGGAAAATGTAAGATCGCGCATAAAACAGAGGCTAAAGTAAAATGTGTTACACAGTATTTACTGCACAAAATAATGTTTCTTATTTTGTTTTCTTCACAAATGGCCCTATGTGTCACATTGCAAACGATGTTCACTGACACCATTGTCTCCTTGTTAAACAAGCTGGGCTTGCTTTTTATTAGGCTACACGTTATGATTTGGGCGAAATTGTTTAGTGTGGAAATACCACTTTAAACGTCATTATAGACACATGAACATCATGCTCTGAACAAACAGGCCTACACGTGCAAAGTGCCCCCTCTGCTGGTGATACTTTGAAACTGCTACAGGGATTGGTTAAATGAGACAATGCATGTTAGAATACATTTCTTCAATTATATAATGGCATTATGACATGCTTGATTTAGCACATATACACTTAATTTAGTTTAAGGCACACATATATTGATATTGTTTATACTGTAAATGTTTTCTAAAGAGAAGAATTGCCATTAACAAAAATAAATAATGAATAAATGCATGAATGATTGAAAAAAAAAACACACATGAATGATTCAATTAAGGGATGTCAGACAGCCTTTGATGCTTAGTTCTATACACTACCAGAAAATGTTCAAGGGTGGCAGTGTTATGCTTTACACAATAACACTTGAACTGAACTATACGTTAAAAAATATAGGCTACTTCATTCACCATGTGGCTTTCTCTTTACCACTTGTGTTATTATGGTGGATGTTGGTATATGCTGAAGGATCAAAATAGGAGCAGTGTAGTCATGTTAATTCAGCAAAAAGGGATATTGGATGGTTTAAATGTTTTGGATTTACTAGTTATTTTTTCTCTCTCAGAATTACGATGGTTTTAAACTGTTTTGAAGGTGTTTGCATTTTTACAAGGGTATTTTTTTTGTAACAGAATTATTCTGGAATCCTTAGCTGTCATTTATATTTTGTAAAAACAACAGGATATATATATATATATATATATATATATATATATTTCTATAGGTCATAT
>NW_015654063.1:771689-776205 GCF_001515625.1 Sinocyclocheilus rhinocerous
TATAATTCTATAGGTCATATTTGCATGTTTGCATGATTTGAGTGGTTATTTTGCATATAGGTGCATATAGGTGAGTTCACTTATACCACACTTTAAAAAATGCTGGGTTAAATACAACCCAGTGCTGGGTAAAATAGGGACAAGCCCAGCAATTGGGTTGTTTTGACCCAGCGGTTGGGTTACTACCCAGAAGGATGGGTTAAACATTTAACCCAACCGCTGGGTCAAAACAGCCCAATTGCTGGGTTTGTCCCTATTTTACCCAGCGCTGGGTTATATTTAACCCAGCATTTTTTAGAGTGCACCTAAATCTATATATTTGACACAGTACAAATACACTAATATTTGGTTTTACCTTTGGCATATTTAGTGTATGTTTCATCTTATATATATTAATATTTTCCTTTTGTTTCCATTGTTGTGCATGCAACCGATGGCTATTGGTTTTGAAATAGTAATTACATCACTTGCAGCTTCCTTAGAGGCTGTGCTTTGAGGTCTTACCACAAACTATCAAATGCTCTGGACTGCCTAATTCTGGTGCTCCAATAAATGTTTGATCCACGAACCACTAAGAGGCTGGCTGTGTACCACAAATAAATCAGAGCCATCTGCTGAAATGTGATGGAGATTTTGCGGAGAAACTCTGGAGTTTATAGAGTTCTGCTCATGCCAATCCGCAGATGAGGCTGACCCATGCACAACCCACAAACATTTATTTTCCTTTTTTCTTCCTTTTTAATGTATTTAAAGCAAATGTTACTGATTTAAATAGACTACTGAAGCAAATCATTGAGTCCAGTTTTTATGATTGTTTATGAGCTTGAAGTAGTAGCTTTGAATCCATTTTCAGTAATTCAGCTGGTCAATACGTCCTTCAGAAGAAACAACTCTTGTACAATATAAAGACCTGGCCTCAAGTATAAATATTTCTATTAAACATTTCACTGTAAAACCACTAAAAAATCGACAACAGGTCTAAAATAATGGGTTACGTTTGTGTGACATGAAAAATAGTTTACTGTCCCTTTAAGACTGCGCTATTGTCATTGGTCAATGGCCATCTGTATCGTGTGCGCTTGTGCAGGTTCATTCTGTTCCAGGGGCGAGTGTTATTATAAGGCCTAGAATTTAATGCACCTGCATTGAGGGAAAAATTAATCTGTTGAATTAGATATTGTGACAAATGCTCTTTTGACACGTTATTAGCAAATAACACAATCCAGATAAAAATGGCTGAATTACCGATGGGGAAAGGGGTATCCGCAGGAAAAATAGCAAGCAGTGTACAGAAAAAAATTACCAGGGCTCAGGAAAAGGTAAGACATTTTAATCATCAGATGTATATCAAATACATAATCTCTTTCAACGCTGATCTCAGTGTTATTTACCTTACATCACAATAAAACATCTAAGGCCGTTAGTATCGTCCTCATAGCGTGATGTATAAAAGGAACGTGTCAGAGTCGAGGCTCATCCATATACTGACTATCAAATACTAAAATACGTGCATTTGCCTCACCTATATTTGCAAATGTTTTGATAATTTTATGGATAATGCAATTTTGAAAGCGCAAGCTCGCTGTTTATTTAATTGCAATGGGGCTGCTATGGAAACAAGCCTATTACACTAGATTTGTGCGTTCGATTTAAAACCACGACGATCAGTACTCAATGTGCTTTAAGCTTCAATTAACCCATCTTTGCCTATGAACCTTTGCATTACCTAGCAGTGCACTTCCAATAGATTAGCGTGGCAGCGATGTCCGGATCCTTTTAATGAATCGGTTCACATAACAAGTCCGAACGATTCGTTCACGAATCTGATCAAGAGTCGTCGGCTCACTCATTCATTACACCGAGAACCGTCACGTTCATGCATGCATGTGGCATGTGTGATTTGTAATGAGACGAGAACTCTGTGATATGAGTGCATTTTTGTATTGTAGTATGTCTAGAGTCGTATGACGTTTTATAAGTTGAAAAGTATACAAGTAGAACAGTAGTTGATTTGTTTTCGCGTTCACGTGATGACGCAATGACGTTTTTTAACCGGTTCTTTGAACGAATTGTTCTAAAGAACCGATTCGCGGAAATAAGTCAGACTTCCCTTCACCACAGTAAATGAGCAGCTGCATCGCGCACTGATGCCCCTCATCCTTCACCACTTGTGATTGCTGCAGCCTGACATTTCACAACTTTATGTAAAATACTCCAACAGCTTTTG
Source organism: Sinocyclocheilus rhinocerous (assembly GCF_001515625.1). Taxonomy (NCBI): domain Eukaryota; kingdom Metazoa; phylum Chordata; class Actinopteri; order Cypriniformes; family Cyprinidae; genus Sinocyclocheilus; species Sinocyclocheilus rhinocerous. The sequence goes on from NW_015654063.1 coordinate 773,917, forward strand.
TTTAACCTCCTCAAACTTCAAAGTAATCTGTGTTCATAAATGTTACCAGCGTGATTAAATAGGTCGAGGAACCATCTGTCTTTTCTGACTATTGATTATTTATTTCCTTTAGAATGATGTTTGGGTTCTTCACACAAGCTGTCACTGAATACGGAAATGAGAGATTTCATTTAAATTTTGCAGACACAAATACATATGCCAGTCATGGTCTTTGAGCAATAGATACGACTTTGACAATTTATCAATGATATTTGTACAGTATTTAATAAATATAGTCCCATTTAGATCTTCTGTATGGTCATCTGTGCAGCTACATTAGCTTGACTTGAATCTGCTACTGTCGTTTTCTAAAGAACAATAGTCTTTTATGTTGTAGACACACATTTACAGGATAATAGGCCCTAGATATCCAGGTTTAACATATGTATTCCTCGTCAATGCAAAGAATCTCCCTCCATATAGAAGTTCTGTGTTGTCATTGCACATTGAAAACACTTTCTTGTTCATTTCATATTTCAATAACATGAAAGTACATAACTAGCAAAACTGGAAATGCAACAAGCCACAATAATGCTTTTTAAAAATATGAATAATGTGGTCAATAATGCAATCATCTTCTCTCAGGTTCTCCAAAAGCTTGGCAAGGCAGACGAGACTAAAGATCTGGCATTTGAAGAGGGAGTGATCAACTTCAACAAACAGCTGGTGAGTGTTTTTCTAACTCATATTTTTTTCAAATGTTCATCTGCAAGCATTGGGAATCTATTCTAGTTTTATCCTCTTGGTCTGTGACTCTGTGTTTCAATTTTGTGTCATGTGCTTACATAGGTTGAGGGTAGCACACTGCAGAAAGACCTGCGGGCCTATTTGGCTGCTGTGAAAGGTGAGATTATCGATTGACAAATTTACACACCTAAATGCAACATGAATCAAGTATGTTGTTTTCTTAGCCTTGCTGATCCCTTTCTCATGGTTTCCCCCAGCCATGCATGAGTCTTCTAAACATCTGTACGAGTGCCTGGATGACATGTATGAGTCTGACTGGTATGGCAGAAAGGAAGTGGACTCACTTTTGGAGGTTATTGTTTTATAATTAAGTCATTGTCAGTAAAATGTGTTTTAGACTCAAACGGTAATTCAGGAGTAATTTGAGCACCCTTTTGTCCCATTAATACAGTTTAAAAAGAAAGATTTCATATGAGAAAATATGTTGTTTTTGTCTGAATTTATAAAGTATACATTCAGACTAAAATCTTTGGAAATAAAAATGCATGTTCTTCCATGTTTTTGCTTTTTTAAAATCATGTTTTTCTCCCTTTTATACATCTAAAATGTATAGTATTTATCGTAAAATTGACCAAAATGTTGATAACTTGTCTTGCACTATCCAAAACTTGGTCCAAAAATGGCTTTTAAAAATTTTTTTTTTACATGAAAATGCCTCTCATTCAATATTGCTTTTGCACTTTTGCAGCTGACTAGCAAGTAGCAAATCTTTGCCTTATGACTGTCTTGTGTCTTTTAAAAGGAAATAATTTCAACACAGGACAGAAAATTGCACTTTCATGTTTTTTTTTTTTTATGTAAAGAGTAAACCAAATTATCAAGAATGATATAAAATTCATTTGACACTTTAATTAAGGTCAGATGTGGCACAAGTCATCCCCTACAGCTTTTCTTCTTTGCATTTTATTGTTTTTAACTCACACCCATCTGTCATTTCACCATGTTTTTATTACATACTACACTACTGTTCTAAAGTTTTTTTAATGTTTTGAAAGAGTTCAGAAATTCAGAAAACAATACTATACTATAATACTTGTGAAATATTATTATTATTATTATTAGTCATTTAGCAGACGCTTTTATCCAAAGCGACTTACAAATGAGGACATTGGAAGCAATCAAAATCAGCAAAAGAGCAATGATATGCAAGTGCTATAACAAGTCTCAGTTGACCTAACGTAGAACATGTAGCAAGGTTTTTTTTTAATTATATAATAAATAAAAAGAAAACAGATAGAATAGAAAAAGAATAGAGCAAGCTAGTGTTAGAGGCCTTTTTTGCTTTTGTTAATTGTATAATAAATAAAAAGAAAAGAAATAGATAGAATGCAAAAAGAATAGAGAAGCTAGTGTTAGGTTTTTTTTTTTTTTAAGAAAACAAGTAGTTAGTAAATGAATAGAGTACAAGTCTAAAAGGGGCAAGTTTTTTTTTTTTAAGTTTTTATAAAGAATAGAATTAGAATAGAGAGTGCTAGAGTTAGAGGGTCAAATAAAGATGGAAGA
>NW_015654063.1:776456-776779 GCF_001515625.1 Sinocyclocheilus rhinocerous
TAAGGACTCAGCTGCTGGGATTGAGTTGGGCAGGTCATTCCACCAGGAGGGAACATTTAATTTAAAAGTCAGTGAAAGTAATTTTGTGCTTCTTTGGGATGGCTCAATGAAGCAATGTTCACTTGCAGAACGCAAGCTTCTAGAGGGCACGTAAGTCTGAAGTAATGAATTTAGGTAAAGGGGTGCAGAGCCAGTGGTGGTTTTGTAAGCAAACATCAATGCCTTGAATTTTATGTAAGCAGCTACTGGTAGCCAGTGCAAATTGATAAACAGAGGTTTGACGTGCGTTCTTTTCGGCTCATTAAAAATTAATCTTGCTGCCA
>NW_015654063.1:777064-777242 GCF_001515625.1 Sinocyclocheilus rhinocerous
ATGCTGAGATTATCATCAGATCATCAGGATGGAATGAGAGGTAGAGTTGAGTGTCATCAGCATAGCAGTGATAGCAGTGACCATGTTTCTGAATGACAGAACCTAATGATGCCATGTAGACAGAGAAGAGAAGTGGTCCAAGAACTGAGCCCTGAGGCACCCCAGTAGCTAGATGTTG
>NW_015654063.1:778939-779263 GCF_001515625.1 Sinocyclocheilus rhinocerous
GTTTTAGCAATGTGGTCTGAGAAAGTCAGCTGATCATCAATCACAACTCCAAGGTTTCTGGCTGTTTTTGAAGGAGTTATGACATCATTGTAGACATGATTATTACATCAACATGTGCCTAACTGGATGGTGAAATTGTGATGAAACGATGGGTTTGCTGGAACCACAAGCAGTTCTGTCTTGGCAAGGTTGAGTTGAAGGTGATGGTCCTTCATCCAGCAAGAAATGTCTGTTAGACATGCTGAGATGCGAGCGGGTATCATCAGATCATCAGGATGGAATGAGAGGTAGAGTTGAGTGTCATCAGCATAGCAGTGATATGAA
>NW_015654063.1:780196-791318 GCF_001515625.1 Sinocyclocheilus rhinocerous
TTGAACACAGCTCGTTCAAGTGTTTTTGCAATGGAAGGAAGAAGGGAAACCGGTCTGTAGTTCTCTAAAAGAGATGGGTTAAGGGTGGGTTTCTTAAGTAGTGGGGTTATACGAGCTAAATTCTGTGGAGTCTAAATTCTGAGGGAAAAACACCAGTGTGAAGGGATGTGTTAATGATGTGAGTGAGTGCAGGTACAACTGTAGGAGAAATGGCTTGAAGGAGATCAAATGTAATACGATCAAGCGGACAAGTAGTAGGATGATTAGAAAGGATGAGTTTGCCTCTCTGCCTCAGAGAGTGAAGAGAAGGATGTGAACGAGTGTATGTTTGCTGGTAAGATGGATGGTCTTGATTATGATAGTATGTCCTTTTATCAGTGGAGACATTAGCAGAGAAGGAATAGAGGATTACAATTACAATATTATTACAATAAAAAATGAATTATTTTCTATCTAAATAAATATATTAAAATAGAATTTATTTCTTGGAAGGCAAAGTTTAATTTTAGCAGCCATTACTCCAGTCTTCAGTGCCACATGATCAGAATTCATTCTAACATGCTGATTTCTTGTTATCAGTGTTAAAAACAGTTTTGCTGCTTAATATATTTGTGGAAATAGTGATATATTTACTCTAACTTTTGATCAATTTAATGTGTCCTTGCTGAATAAAAGTATTAATTTCCTTTCCCTTTTTTTAATCTTACTGACCTCAAACTTTTGAACAGTAGTGTATGTGTATCCATTCTACATGTCCACCATTTTTACTTGATTTCTGCTTTCTTTGAAAGGAATGTTAGGAGTGAGGAAACAGATGGGAGGTAATTCAAGGGGTTTTGATTATTAATTAGTTGTTTATTTTTTATAGCTAGTTTATAAACATGTAAATGCTGTTTAGTTTTTCAGCAGTAACTGCAAGAAATTAGTATTCAACCACACAAGTAGTGACACTAGAATTAGCCTAAATAGTTTTACAACACTAAGGATCCAGCTGCTCTGTAGTTGTCCCTATAGGTACAGCACGTGTCTCTGTGAATGTGTGTGGGTGTGTACTTAATGTATTTAAGATAGTCTTCCACCATCCTGATCATTTGTATCTATTGTTATGTGTGTGTGTAACAGGATTCAGACCTCCTTTGGACAGATTTCCATCAGAAACTTGTGGACCATGCGCTTATATCCATGGACACTTACCTGGGCCAGTTTCCTGACATCAAAGTACTAAGATCCCATGACGATGCTGTAGTTTAGCATATCATGCTGTGATTTTCTGTTTAATATCTGTATAATTCTTTTCAGTCCCGTATTGCAAAGCGTGACAGGAAGCTGGTGGACTATGACAGTGCACGACACAACTATGCTGCGGTGAACAAAGGCAAGAAAAAGGAGGGGATCAAGGTCACCAAGGTAGAGCCCTTAGTTTTTTACGATACTTTTGCCATTTAGTTTCTTGTAGTCATGTTGTGTTTTAATGTTTCTACAGTCCGTGCATATGGAGTAAGATTTATTTTTCTTTTTTTTTTCTCTTCTCTATGTAGCCAGCTTCCCTGCTGGAGAGGGCCGCCCCAGGCTGGGCTCAGGGGATCCTGTCTGCCCATAACGTGGCTCAAACCAGCCTCTCCAGGAGTCAGGTGAAGCACTATAACTTAAAGGGATAGTTCACCTGAAAATTAAAATTCTGTCATTTACTTACCCTCAAGTTGTTACAAACCTGTATGAGTTTCTTTCTTCTGTTGAGCATAAGAGAAGATATTTTGAAAACTGTTGGTAACCAAACAGTTGACGGCAGCCATTGACTTCCATAGGATGAAAACAAGTACTATGGAAGTCAATGGCTACTGTCAACTGTCTGGTTACCAACATTCTTCAAAATAACTTCCTTTAATTTTACTACTTTCCGAGCTATTCTGAGATACTAGCCATCATCTTGATCATTTTGCTCAGACAAGAGGGCAATATCAGCCAAAACAAATAAGTATCTTGTTATTACCTGGTTATTCCAGGCATTTTTGTGCCAAATAAATGACAAATCAGATATGGCAGGTGAAGCACTTCATCATGTTTGATTAGCTGTGTTGAGGTAAATTTGTTTCAACAGCTAAAGTCTTGTGGGTGAATAAGATTATTGAACTCCATGTCGTGTGATAATGTAATTTTTTTGTTTATAGGCAGAGGAAGAGCTGGAGAGGGCACAGAAAGTGTTTGAGGAGATTAATATAGATTTGCAGGAGGAACTGCCATCTCTGTGGAACAGGTCTGGATTTATTTACTGTCTTTCTTTCACAGATCTTCTTTGTGTTTAGTCTCACAGACTTTTGACTACAGGCATTTATGGTCCACATTCCAGCTAATTCTGACTAAAAAATCAGCTACTTAGACAGGAAGAACCATGATCATCATCTAAAACAACGTGTAACAGTTCATTTTCTTTATGAGAAATTTATGGGTGGATAAATGTAAGATCTACAATAATAATAGACTGGTTTTTAACAATGCAGTAATACAATCAAATTATTGCACAGCAGTCTCTGTTTTACAGATAACATCAAAGACAGTGAAAAATGTCTAAATAATAAGTATGCAGTTTAATTGCTAAAAGCAAGTACCTCAAGCAAAATTCAAAAGAACACATTTCACAGATTCAGTGCCATGAGCCTCTGTATTTGCCACTTTGTCAAATACAGTACCTTTACACCCTGAATCACAGAAATTATGTAGAAGCCTGACAATCTGATTGACTCTTGCCATTTTTGTGTGCAATATGCGCCAGATGGGTCATAAATGGTCCATGGGTGTACCGTCAGACTGAGGCCTGTTGTCATCTTATGGAGGGTTTAGATTGTGTTTGCTCTCTTCCAGTCGTGTTGGCTTTTATGTGAATACATTCCAGAGTGTGGCTGGTCTGGAGGAGAAGTTTCACAGAGAAATGGGAAAAGTAAGGACTCCAGCTCAACACCATCAACTGACAGAACATTATGATTATGTTTTGTGTAGTGTAATTTAATTACAAGTAAATAATCTGGTGAATGAGTAGTGTGTGTGTGTGTGTGTAATATTGATGATTAATATAAATATTATTAATATAACATTGACTGTAAAATATGAAGGAAAAACTTCTACATTTCAAAAGATGTTGATTTTCCATATAATATTTTTTCTTACAGATTAATCAGAATCTGAATGATACGCTGGAGAAATTAGAAAATCAAGATATGTCCAGGTTAGTATATGCAGCATACATACATAATGTTTACATTTATAAGCACTGAATTGTATTTATTGTATATTTTAACCATGCTGGCTAATTTTTACCTATTTTGCCTCAAAATGGTGTGTAAATTGTGCATATGGCAATAATTAGTATTGGTACAATTACACTCTATACAGTTTATACAATTAAATAAATGAACAAACCAAAAACACCACTCTCACAGAAAAACAGGTAGCCAAGAGGTGAGGACATCAACAGCCCAGAAGAGGTAACGGTAGCCCTACAGTTCTGTGTGATTGAGTGTGTGTGTGGATCTTTGCATTCCGTATTGTGTGCCCTCAAGTGCTGCCCACCTAGACAAGGGTTTGTCTTGTGCAGTCCGTCTGCAGTCCTGAGAGTTCACTGCATGATTAGAATGATTTTGCACATGAAGCAACTGCGTCTGCATGAATGCCTGTTAATTTTGGTACTATCCTAAGTGTAGTTACAGTATGTCAGTTCTGGCTTGGAAGTCTCCCAGATAGGCTGTTGGTCACACTGGCCATCTAAGACTAGGGCTTGCAGAGTGAAACATTGGTGCTTGGATTGAGCCTAATCAAAGCATGACACACAGGGGCTCTTTATAGCCATGATACTGTATTTCATTATTAGTACTTTATGCTGCAGTGACAGAACACAAGATGCCAATCACACGTTGAGCCCAGGAGGACCGCCAGCCATACCCAAATCACCGTCCAAGGTATGCATTTAGAAATCACCACGGCATTGTACTTGCCATGTAAAATAACACAGCCTTGAGAAAAAATCTGAAATCTGGTGATTTGCAAAAAAGTAAATAATTTGCATATAATCAGCATATATTTATGTATCAGCTTTAATGCACTTAAAATAACAAAATAAATATAAAAATAACAAAAGCAGTCAAAGGTCATAAGTATAGGTGTTAATGGCAATTAAAACGAAGTATTCAATTAATTTAACTTACATTTGGCAAAGGAGTTGCATCAGGAAACATAAAATAATGTAAAATGATGTGCTTGAGCAAAACAGCACTATTTTTGGAATCAGCACCCCAAAATTAATAATTGCTGTGATTTCCCAGTATTACAGTGATTTCTATATGAAATATGAAACCCTATTTCATTTTTATGTGTTTCTAGCTAAAGCCTACGGTTCCTCCACCTCCTAAAGTTACTCCATCAAAGGATATGAAGCAGGAGAACATTATCAATCTGTTTGGTGAGGCTGCCACTCCAAACATCAGTGTCACTTCGCCAACACAGGTCAGCAGTACTTTCTTCTCCTGTAATCCTCGTCTTCGGGCTAATGATGCTACTAGTAAAGACACCAGCATTGGCTAAAATACGCAGTTTGAAAACTGACTTCCTGCCAGTTCACAAGCTGGAATTTGAATAGTAGGATGTTGAATCTGAGTTGGAATGATGGGGGTTACTGAATTAAAATGCAATAAATGTTGTTGGTCTGAAGAACATGGCAACAGCAGGTCACTTATCAGGTGTTCTTTTAAAAGTTTCCATCTTCTAAGCCTGTTTGGTGTTTGGCTCCACTTTGAAGATTTTAGGGTAAATTGTAAAATTGGAAGTTAATTTGTTAAATATGAATGAAATACAGTATATTAAAATTAAATACTTTTCTATGGATGGAATAGAAATGTTGTAATAATTAACACAGGTAGTAATTAATACTGAAAAATAAAAATAACACTTCACATAGAATATACATTTCTTGGAATGTAAATCCATTTCATTTGACTTCCTTAAATTCAAATTACAATTCTTCTTTTTGGCCCCTTTTCAAAATTTGAAAGGCATTCATAATTCAATTCTGAATGACAACTAACCCTAAAATGGTTTGTGTGATAGTTATACATTATGCTCTTACATATCATTTTTTTTTTTACATTACATCAGTAATCATAAATAATATTTTAAGCAGTACTTAGAAGACTGTTACCCTTGCAATATGCTAGAGTGAAACTGTTGTAATCAACTGTGAGAATTAAGGTATGGACACATTTACCGTTGTTCTGCAAATTTTCATGGGTAAATTGCAGTCATTTCAATAGGAATCCGCGTAATCTGGAATTTCACAAAGATTTGCCCACTCAAGTCAGTAAAGCAAATTTCCTGCTTATTAACCAACAGAAACCTTCTCGGTTTGAAAGTGACAATGGAGCTTTTTTCCTGTAAACTTTCACAGGAATTTTCTTTCTTTTTTTTTGTCAGTATGATGCTCCAGCCACTGCTAATCTGCTGGATATGGATCTGGACTCACTTCAGGCTGCCACCACACCAGCCGCACAGGTCTGTCAGAATTAGAGGAACTAAGTAAAGTTTTTTAGAGTTTTTATTAAACTTTCATTCAATTTAGCTTATAGCAGTGTTGTAGTATTCAGGTCCAGGCAAGACCAGACTCAGTTCTGAGTCCAAGGCCATATTTTCTATGTCTAGTCAAGACCAGCTCATTCAAGGATGCGTCTATGCCGAGTCTAAATGCTCCTGAGAATATGGTCAGGTGCTCAGCCTTGAGATGGACTCAACTGAGTCCGAGTCTGGTCTCGTCCAAACTCGAGGACTACAACACTTATAGTACGTTTAATTTATGCATTATAACATATTCAATGTGTGCATGCAATGGAACATCAAACTGACAAATCTGCTTTGTCTAGTCATTCATTTTGCTTTGTTTTTATGCATTTTGACAGACTTGGGATTCATGGGAGGTGAGTGTGCTTTTATGTTTGCCTATAGTTGTAGTGTATATCAGCATACATAACCTTTCCTTTTAATTCAAACAGATTCCTACACTATTTTGAAGAATTTAGCTAATAATATTCAATATATGTAATGGTTAGGGAAATCAGTCTGCCCTTGTCAAACAGTTGCAAAAAAGCTATTCCATTAAATTTCCTTTCACTGCAAAGCTTTCCAGCATAAAGATTGTAAATGTCTGTCTGTCCCGCTTTAGTAACTGTCCGCGATATTAATGTTGCATGTCCCACATCATTCCATAGAGGCTATATGACCTCCAGTATTGTGTGTTCAGCTGCAGAAATGCTCATCTGTGTTTTACACTCTCTCTGGCTCCTCATTCTTTCTCCACTCTGAATGATCCCTGCTCATGCTTTTCCCCTGCTCCTACATGTGCCCTTCCCCACCATTCCCCTCACCGCCATACCCACCCTCCTCCCTGCCACATGTAGCAAACAGAGAAGGAAGCTGAGGTGCCTCAGACATGGGACGATGATGGTACCCAGCCTGTGCACTCTGGCTGGGGCGATGATGGTACCCAGGCTACCTGGGATGATGATGGTAGCCAACCTGTGTGTGCTCCGGCCGCATACTCCACCTGGGATGATGATGTCTCTCAGCCTGTGCAGGGGAATGACAATGATTCTACCCAGCAGGCCCAGGGGTGGGACGATGATGGGGCTCAGGTACAAATCTCACAGAGCAAGCTGACAGGAGCTGAGCTGTGCTATATTGAGGTCGCGCTCCTGTAGGAACCTGTGGATGGAGGCGAAAAGTTGCTTAGCATGGCAATAGGGAGGCTGGTAGCAGTGCTAATAGCAGTAGTAGAAGTAGTAGTCGTAACAGCTACAGCTGGGCTTGCTATGTTATGAGGATAGCTGTGTAATATGCATCTTTTTGTTCTCTCTTTCAATTCTTGGCTCTCTCTTGGTATTTCTACCTCTTATTCCTCAATCTGTATTGGCTCTCTCCTTCTTTATCTCCCGGTCTTTCCCTTTTGCAGGCCACAGAAAAGGTAGCTGTTACAGAAGAGGCAGTAGCTGAAACCGTAAATGAAGTAAGTGATGAGTAAGTAAATAAAATAAGGCATAGCATACGATCCAAAAGTGTCAAATCTGATCATCAAACCCAAGGCAACAGCATAAAGAACAAACAGGAAGTCTATAGGTGACTCAAACCTTGCATGAACATACACTACTATTCAAAAATATTTTATTTTATTATTTTTTAAAGAAATAAATACATTTTTGTTCAGCAAGGATGCATTAAACTGATCAAAAGTGACAGTTAAGACATGAATAATGTTACAAAAAGTTTCTATTTAAAAAAATAATCTTGTTTCCCACAAAAATGTTCACGGTTTCCACAAAAATATTAAGCAGCACAACTGTTGTCAACATTGATAATAATAAGAAATTATTCTTGAGCAGCAAATCAGCATATTAGACTGATTTCTGAAGGATCATGTGCCAATGAAAACTGGAGCTGAAAATTCATCTTTGTCATCACAGAAAAATGATGCTAATCATTAATATAATACATTCAAAAGTATAAAGTTTATGTCTGTTGTTGTATTTACATTCATTGTTTATTCCAGACTGCACAGGCGACCACTGAGAGCACAGAGAGTGTAGAGATGCCAGAATCCTTCCTGTTCAAAGTGAGTGCAAAATTATGTTTCAGTTTAACTAACATTGGTCTTTTAATCAGAATTTGAAGCAGAAGAAGTGAGACATGTATTTGTGTGAATATAGGTGAAAGCAATGCACGACTACAATGCCAATGACTCTGATGAGTTGGAGTTGAAGGCCGGAGATGTGGTGCTGGTTGTAAGCTATGAAAACCCAGACGAGGAGGTTAGTTATAGTCGTTTTGACCAGTTCTTACACTAGAGATCTTGATGTTTGGATCACCTAACTGCGTTTCTGTGCTTACAGGATGAAGGTTGGTTAGTGGGAGTCAAAGAGTCCGACTGGATTCAGCATAAAGCTCAAGGGAAAAAAGGAGTCTTTCCTGAAAACTTCACCCAGAGGATGTGAGAGCCTGTGATCCGCTTGACCTGTTGTTAATCCTTCTATATAACTCCTTATTGCTTCCCTTCAAAATGCAAACAAAAAAACTGTACTACGACACCAACAAATGCACAGCCACAGGCAATCTGCTGGTTATGTTTGTGGAAGTTGTTGACAGGTTAGTCTTTGCGTTGTTGTCACCATGTCTCCTATTTGTCACGATGCAAATATAAGACAACCTTTGACAAAATAAGTGGTATTCTGTTAACTAGTTTTGCCTTTTTTAATAGATGGAGTAACATACCCAAAGTAAGTCCTTGCTGCAAATGTTTTTAGACTAGATATTCTTAACCATGTCCCATTTTGTGTGGAAATGTTTTAAAGTCATATCCCAGATGAGCTAACAAACTGGTGAGAAAACAGTCTCTGTAGTCTAATATTGAGCAAGCACTATTTGAGCTGCATGATATATATATATATAGTAATGTCACAGGTGGAAGCAAACAGTATTTCTTTTTAAATGGTGATTAATATTCCTCTCGAGACTGGAATGCACTACACAACTTTTCAAATCTAAACAGATAAAAAAAAACACTAGACATCGTACACTTGCCATCTTTGTGACTGATGGTCACAAACTACAAACGACTTTAAAGTTGCTCCGAACACAACAAACTTATTGTTTCTAGGAGATGTGTGACAAATAAAAGCAATATGTGTTCTAAAACCTACATGGTTAATATCCTCTGATTGGATGGAATCACAGGCTGATTTTCTGTGAAATCTGTCAACTCCAACTGCCCAAAATCTGCAGACTAGCGCCAACTCCTCCAGACTGTAAATTAGGGCAAAAATCTGTACAAAAGTCATGTAGTGAATTCCAGCCTTCAGTTACATAGTCCTACAATATGACAGCTGAACACTCCTCGATGGAAATTGAGTTTGACTGCTCAGAGTCAAAGATCTACCAGCTCCATTTCTGCATGTTTAAATCAGAAACAAACTCAAAAGTTAAAATAAAACAGACTAATATAGTTAAAGGAGTATTTAATCCTTCTCATTAACAAACAAAAAACATATGCACTCATTCCATATGCAGTTAATGGTGACACTAATGAGGCTGACCTATTTAACCCCAGACTCTTGCTCAGGTTATATTTACATGAACCTGTGTGCTGTCTTTCACCCTTAGCTTTACCTTATACATACTATTACTGGCCACTGATTTCTTTTTCTTTTTTGATGAAGCCATTTCAGAAATTAATGTGATTAATATTGTACTTCACTGTGCAAACGGAGTCATATACACATAATTTGTCTCAGTCATTTAGTAAAACACGGTTTAGTATATTCAGTGAAGGAGAATTTCTGTCCTTCTTAACATGAAATGCAATAATCTCTGCACAGATTTTTATTTCTTTATGAATTGTGTTCATAGGCACGTCGGAGATATTGGATATGGGCATTTTGTGATATGAAAGTGGATATTAAAGCAGCACTATGTAACTTTTGGCGCTCTAGCGGTTAATAAACAGAACTGCACACATCCCGCGGAAGAACATTCCAACCGGAGCTACTTCTCTAAGTTTATGTCTATGGCGATTCACGCAGGTATGTGTTACTCCGCAGCGGTGACGACCCGACTAGGGTACAATAGTCCAAATATAAGTACTTATTATAAGTGTACCGTAGTGATTCGGAATAAGACAAAAAATGCGGTTTGGAAGATGAATTCATGATGTACTCGCTCATTATATACATTTTGCAAATTTTGAACACAGAAAAAGTTACATAGTGCTGCTTTAATGCTCACTTGTGTGGGTTTTAATACAGTGCAACATTCAAAAGTGACTCAGAATATGCATAATATGAATTCAGTCCTCTTACACTGCAATTATAGTTTTATTTTTGTACATTGTGAGACAAATGAGAGTTAAAATGATTCTATGTGCCATGAACACTGGCTTTTAACTGGGGTCTTTCTCAGTGTTGTATACTCTGGTCTTTTCATGTTTGGATCAGAAAGTACCATCAATCTCAGAGCAAGAGCAGGTTTAGTGAGGATATGAACTTTTATAAGGGACTGAACTCAAGTTGGTATGGCAGAGATATTGATTCTCCAGTCATCTGTTGTGCTGAATGAGAACTTGTTTGCTTTTTGTTTGGTTTGCTTGCTACCCCTGATCTCTCGCTAACTGGACGTGTCACGTGACCCAAGCTTTGAGGGAGTTCTTGCCACGCTTCACCAGTTTTGAAGCACGTTTGCGTGCTTGGTTTTTGTATCCAGTACTGAGAAATCAATCTGATCTGTATAGAGACTGCCAATGCATCTTTAATGACCTCTCACGCAAGCTCTTAATTAAATTGAAAGTCCTTGTTGGTGGACAAACACTTCCTCTTCATGTATTTGAGCGCAGTTACGATATTTGCTAGTGTTGTGTTGTTGTTGCATTTGTGGCTGTGATCATTGTGTAGTTTTGTTGCATTTCGTCACTAAAGATACAAATTCTCTGAGCATATCTATATCTGTAATTAGTGTGAATGTGAAAGGGGCATACTTAAATCCATGAGCAGTGTGTCTGTGTGTAGTGACTTGATGCTTTCTCGCTGAGGTGGCCTGGGAAACCAGGGTCACTTTGCGCCACTATAAGCCATGAGTAGTCATTCTGCAGTCCTGTATCCTGCTGACTCACCAATGCTAATAAACATGGATTTAATCCTGTCATATTTCATCTTTTGTGTGCACAAATTGTCCAAATTCGGAAAAAAAAAATAAAAAATCAAACCTTAATTTTGTTTCAGTAAACTCGATTGAAAAAATTTAGCTTTTTAAAGTATTTATTACAGAAATAAGAATATACTCGTGCAAACTGATTGTAATTGAAACAGTTGTGATTGTGTTCATTGCAATTAAATTAAAACATATTATAGATTAAATTAATATAAAATGCAATTAGATAAAAATTAGAGAGCTTTTATGGCCCATTTTAGTAGGACTTCAGTATCTTAATATGTAATTTCATGATTACTTCTATTGTCTTTGAAATATGGTTAAAGTGCACTGCTGAAATTAAAATATATTTACTGTCATTACTGTATATATATATATATATATATATATATATATA
>NW_015654063.1:791549-832524 GCF_001515625.1 Sinocyclocheilus rhinocerous
AAAACTAAAATTAAATCATCTTTGAGAGCAAGGGGGCCCCCTGGTGTATCGGGGGCCCTACGCAGCTTGCGTATTTTGCATATAGCGAGGATCGGCTCTGCACATACACACACACATTTCGGTAAGACGAAAATGTTCTTTAATTTTTTGCATGTTTGTCACACTTAAATGATTCAGATCATCAAACAAATTTTAATATTACACAAAGATAAACCAAGTAAATACAAAATGCAGTTTTGAAATAATGATGTCATTTATTAAGGGAAAAAAGCTGTCCAAACCTGCCTGCCCTATGTGAAAAAGTAATTGCCCCCTAAATCTAATAACTGGTGTTGCCACCCTTGGCAGCAACAACAGCAATTAAACGTTTGCGATAAATGGCAATGAGTCTTTCACATCGCTGTGGAGGAATTTTGTCCCACTCTTCTTTGCATAATTGTTTTAATTAAGCCACATTGGAGGATGAATGGACAGTTTAAGGTCATGCCACAGCATCTCAATCGGATTTAAGATCTGAATCTTGAAAGTGTGAAAAATATGCACAAAAAAAAAAAACCAGGAAGGGGGCAAAAACTTGTTCACATCACTGTATATATATATATATATATATATATATTTGTAATTACCCATTTGTAATGAATTTTCAATTCAGTACATTTAAAATTTATAAATTTTAAATGTAATATCTTTTAATACACTACAGTTAAAATTATGATCAAGTACTTTACATGTGCTTTAATATGTTAGTCAACACATCAAAATAAGTGCACTTCTTTAAAGCATGACAAAAGATCATTAAAATGATGAAATGTTTAATTTGACTTTATTAAAGTGCACTTTTTACTCTCTGTAAGTGTGCTTAAGTGGCATTTTATTACATATTAGCTGCAAGCACAGTTTTTTAAAGAATGCTTTTAAGATTTGAAGTACACTACAATTGCACATTTATTACAATTAAGCACACTTATTTTTAAAAATGGTAAGTTTAACAGTAATCTTACAGTCAAAATCACAGGTTTCTCCACAAGTCATATCAGCTTCCCAAGCAAAGCTGTTGCAATAATCCATTGTTATTTTAAGTCAATGGGAAGATAATGATTAAAAGGAGTAATGCTGATGAAAAACCACACATTGCATAACTGAGTCAAAGGCCATCATATGAGGAGGAAACGGAGGGAGAAAGAAAGAAGGAATTTAGTTAACACTGTAAACAGAGTGACAGCACAAATAGTATTTTAAGGAAAGACAAAGAAGAAGGAAAGAAAAAGGCAAAAACAATGCTGAAGACTGATAGATGTAAGAAACTGTCATGTAAAGAGCAACCTTTGGACCCAGAAAGGCCTGGAAGAACAGAGAGCCTAGATGTGAATTCCAGTCCTTCATTGTTGCTGAATATTGCCCTTGCACTCCAAGTAAGTATTTATTTATTTATATTCCTTATCTCTTTTGCAAGTTAATAAAGTCATATAGTACAGTAGAGTACAATAAAAGCATGCACTTTAACTCCTGCGTGGATCACAGCTATATACTGTAGTTGTTGAAACTGAAGTCATCCTTGATTTTCTTTTGTAACTTGAAAATATACTTTCACATTTTAGTTAGTTTATGCTGAAATCTTACCTCATAATGAATTACATAAACGGGGCAAACATTGAACACAACAACTGAAAAAGTAAAAAGTGTTTTGCTCTCTGTCTCCAAACAGCATGTGTTGGTACTGTCCTCTCTGTGTGCGCTGGTTGTGGAAACACTCATTCAGGAAGTAGACAAAGACAGAATAGTGGCCTATGTGTTCTTTAACTCGGGTATATCTACACTGCTGCAGAGCTGGATTGGATCACGGTAAGATAACATTTACCCTGTTGCTTTCCATGTAAGCTGATATAGTTGTACTAAAGCATCTATAGGGTTAAGTCCAATGTTTCCTCTGTTTAGTTTGCCATTGATCCTGGCTCCATCTTTGGACTTTCTAATCCCTGTCTTGGCTCTGCTTTCTGCTCAGTCAGGTGAGAATGGCAGAATTAAAATGAAGCCAAAGACTAACTAAATACCTACCCAATTAAACATACTAACAAACCCAATGAAACCCATCTACAGAAAAAAAATGTAATTGGTGCTGATTGTATTGTGTGTTAGGGACTGCTGTGGCCTGCAGGGGGCAGTGCACTGAACCAGAGAAGCCTGTGGCCCCAGCACACCCAATAAGAGAGGTAGAGCACAGTGCTGTCCATGGTGCTGAACACTCAGACCACCCTCCATTGTCACATTGTTCTACAGTAGCCATAGTAACAGCAGATCCCACTTTCCAAAAAGAAGTAGGCAGATTTATTTATTTATTTTATTTATTTATTTATTACAGCTAACTAAAACCATTTAAACAGTTCTGCTACTTGAAATAAAATAAATGCTTACAGAAATAAAATATGTATCTATGTATGTACGTATTTAAGGGTTTTTAAAGGTAAATAAAAAATGTGCTTCTTGAAATAAAATAAATTTCAACTGAAATAAAAAGAATTAAACTATATGTCAGCTAGTTGCCAAGGCAACATTTCCAATTTTCATTGAAAAACCAAAATAACCAAAACTAAATAAACAAATTAATAAAATGTATCAAAAATTATATACAAAAGAAATAATAAAAATGACAAAACACACAACAAAATTGCTACAACTTTAACTACAATTAAAGTGGAAATAAAATATAAAAATTAAATTAAATTCAAAATATTAACAAAAAATATAATAGTATATAAATGATACTAAATTAATAGAAATGCTTCTTGGGCACCAAATTAGCATATTAGAGTGATTTCTGAAGGATCATGTGACTTTGAAGACTGAAGTAATGATGCTGAAAATTCAGCTTCCCGTCACTGGAATAAATTACATTAAAAAAATTAATTTAAACAAAACAGTTATTGTAAAAGTATTTGTAATAATATTCCACGGCATTACTGTTTTAAATAAAATCTAATTAAAAATATCACCAAAAACTGTAATATATCAATGATTTATTTATTTATTTATTTTTAAGATAAGCAAATATTTGATATATATATATATATATTATATTTACATATTATATTGACAGTTCATATTTATCATCTTGATTTGTATGTACTGAATGTGTCTTTGCAAGTTTGTCAGTGCTTGTCCATTAAAGTTTCATTATACTTATTATACTTGGCGTATTGTGTGTATGTGTTGGTGTGTGTGCAGTTGAGAGGCATGGCTGTGGCTGCTGGTATGGTGCAGCTCGCTGTGGGTTTGACTGGTCTGGGTGGCTTTGCACTGGGACGTTGTGGACCATTAGTTCTGGCTCCTCTCCTCTGCATTCTGGGTTTTTCCATCTACAGGGAAGCAGCACTGTTTTGTTCTGACCACTGGGGCATGGCTGCACTGTAAGCAAACACTTTCCTGAAGTCTTTGATATTGTGTACACTGTCCAGGAAAAAAAACAGCAGTTTATAATATTAGTAATTGAACAATATAGAAACACCCCCCTATAAGAAAGAATAAATTTTTCTTTTGTACTTTCGCACTCAGTGTGCAACTACATAGATACACATAAATAAATGTTTCTTTTTTTTTTCAGGGCAATTGTTCTTCTTGTGATCCTGTCTCAGCATCTGCACTACTTTCTGCGGCTGTCGGTGTTCTCCGTCTGCAAGAGACTTTCTGTGAGTCAAATAAAGGGGTTTTTAGGGTTTCTTAAGGCTGGAATACACTATAAGACTGAACTGATTTTAAAACACTATGATACACTTGCTGATTTCTTTGTAAATGGCTATATTTATAGAGCATCATGCACTAAATGACTTAGAATCACACAGTAACTTGCACAGAAACATGTGCCTCTAAGAGACTAATTGAAATAAGATGCTTGAATCGGTATGAAATATTAAACATGTTTGATATCCTCCAGCTGGATGGAATCAAAGTTTAAAGCTAAAAAATCAGTCAGTGCCCATCATACACTACATGATTTTCTGTGAAATCTGCAGTCTGTCTCTGACTTTCGGAAACTATCACTAAAGAAACCTAAAAGTATAGTGTATTCCAGACATTATTTTGATTTTGAGAGCCATTTCTGCAAGTGTTTCTTCACTTTTTAATGTTGTGTGACTTTCCACAAAAAAAAGAAATTTACTTTCACTTCCAAAACTAGTCTAACACAGACACCTTCAGTCATGCTTTATGGGATTTCCTGTGTTGCACTGGTAGTCGAGCTCTTTTACAGCTTTTAACCTGCAGTACATTAGATCAGTGTTTTGCCTGTAAGAAGATTATATCATTGATCTGGGCAAAGTTTCCCAATCAAGATATGCCTTGTGTTACAGTGATCTTTGGCTAAAATGTTCTTAATTTAATATGAGGTTGAATGTTGTCAAAGGTTATGGGAAACAGGTTAAAGCAATTTATGAGTGATCGTAAGCTCGTATTGGAATCTTGCTTTTGGGAAATCCTTATTGGTTTTTCTCTGCTGTGTGGAACTAGACAGTGCCTGACTGTCTAGATATTATTCTCATCCATCTGTGTGCGTCTGTGTAAATGTTTTGATGTGGGAGTGTTTGTGTGCAGCTTAAAATGTATGAATTACATTATCCAATGTTGGTGTATTTTTTTACAGCATTTATTAATGTTAATTTATAAATATAAATGCTAAAATGTATCAGTATATGTAAAAACATTAACCTAGATTAATGCTTGTTTTCTTTTTAAAGGTTGGAATATATTTAAAATTTTTGCTGAAAAGTTTGGGGCCAATATGATTTTTTGAGAAAGAAATTTGATCCTTTTATTCAACAAAGATGCATTAAATTGGTCAAAAGTGACAGTAAAGACACTTATAATGTTACCAAAAATTTCTATTTCAAATAAATGCAGAACAAAAAAAAAAAAACGTATCACAGAAATATTACAGTGTTGGGGGTATTACAAGTAACGCAAGTTTTATAATCAGATTAGTTTTTCAAGTAACTAGTAAAGTAATTATATTAAGAACATGTGAGAATAAAATCTGTCGACGAAAAAAAAAATCCTCGCTTTTTCGCACTGGTGTGAATAGCCCCATAGGGATCTATTGTTTCGATTCAAAAGCGTCATCGCGCCGAATTTTTGTGAAAAGCCCTTAACACTACTTTTTTGAGTTACTGTTTCAAATAAGTAACACCGGTTTTATTGCATTACTTTTAGAAGTAACTTTCCACAACACTGAAATATTAAACAACACAACTGTTTTAAAGATTGGTAATAATAATACAAATTTCTCAAGCCGCACATCAGCATATTAGAATGATTTCTGAATGATCATGGGACACTGAAGACTGGAGTAATGATGCTGAAAATTCAGCTTTGTCATATCAGTAAAATATATACAACAGATCAAATATATTACAATAGAAAACAGTTATTTTAGATTGTAATAATATTTCACTATATTACTGTCTTTATTGTATTTTATATCAAATAAATGCACCCCTTGTGAGCATAGGAGACTTTTAAAAAACATTTTTAAAAATCTTACCAACCACAAACTTTTACATATATATCGCATAGATTTAAAATGAGGCAAATGTGGCATCTGCAAATACATGATGACCTTTTTTTAGAACTACTATTTTTCCATTTTTGCAATTAATTTTAACCATCTGGTCTTTTTGTATATGGTGCAATGACATTTATGCACTAAAGGGTCCATATACTGTTGGGTCACTGTATGTAAGGTCCCTTTTTAGGTCCACACCCTATAACAGATATATTGTCCCTGCTCTTTGTGCCCGTTTTGTGTAGGTACTTCTGTCTGTGATGGTGACGTGTGGTGTTTGTGCTGCATTGGTGCACTGGGGACATGTCCATCTGAACTCTGTGACCCACATGCTCTCGACAAAGAGAAACGCCACCTTCATTCAGTCCAGGAACAGTCCACACTCACCTGATTTTTTCTTTCCTAATGACTCTGTACCCTGGCTGGACTTCCCCCTTCCTGGTAACGTGAAAGTTCTGTTTTCAGTTTTAGTAGCCTTGTAGCAGTGTGCTCGAAATTTTACTTTTTTTGTTGATCTTTATGTTTCTTGTGTACTTTCAGCGCCAGCACTCCCCCTGCTGTCTGGAAAAAGTATTGCAGCAGGAGTGGCAGGAGGCCTGTCTAGCAGCATTAGCTCTCTGGCTGTGTACGTGGTGGCAGCTCGGCTCCTGAAGGCTCCTGTGCCCCCAGCACATGCCTGTAACAGGGGCCTGTGTGTGGATGGACTGGGAAGTGTGCTCTCTGGCCTGATGGGGGCGCCAGTAGGACTGTGCAGCAGTGTGCCTAATGCATGTGTTATTGGGCTCAGCCAGGTAAGAGACTGACTGTATTGATGCTTTCACAAAAGTATTATGATTGTTAGGTTTGCCTAGGATTAACTTTGTTAATGTTTATTGTAATATCTCTTCATGATGTTTCTCTCTTTCTCTCAGTCTGGGTCCCGGAGCACAGTGCAGCTCGCTGGGGTGTTGTTGTTAATTCTGGGTGTGTCTCCTCAATTAGCTCAGATGCTCTGCTCAGTCCCTCTGGCCATCCATGGTGATCATCATTTTATATTTTTATCTCTCTTCATTTTATGATACACTAGATGGACAAAAGTTTGGAATAATTAAGATTTTTTTATTGAAAGAAGTCTGTTATGCTCACCAAGTTATGGTTTCAGCCCAATTAACTTGTTAGGACTATGGCGTTATACTCATAGTCTAAATGTTTGCGCGTGCTCTTGTTCTCTCAGGTGCTGTGCTCGGCGTGACATACACACTTGCCGTAGCAACAGGCATAACTTACTTCCAACATGCAGATGTTGACTCTGGACGCAACATTTTCAACATCGGCTTCACAGTGTTCATGTCATTAGCACTGCCACGCTGGTTCAGACTTCACTCTAGTTTTATACAAACAGGTATGGTGTAATGCAACCGCTTCATTAAAGGACATTATATACTGTACATCATTTGGACATGAGTCTGTTTCATTGTATGAATTTTCATCTCTTTGTGTTTAGGTGTACCCAGTGTTGATGTTTTTCTCCAGTCTCTTTTAACCTTACCCGTTTTCTTTGTGGGGGTTTTGGCTTTTCTTCTAGAGCACACTGTTTCAGGTAAAACAACACAGAAGTACACTACCATTCAAACGTTTGTGGTCTGAAAGATTGTTTTAAAAGAAAGAATCATATAATTCTCACCAAGACTGCATTTATTTACAGTATAAGATCAAAAATACAGTAAAAACAGTAATATTGTGAAAATGATTATTACAATTTAAAATGACTGTTTTCTATTTTAATATATTTTAACATTTAATTTATTTCTGTGATGGCAAAGCTGAATTTTCAGCAGCATTACTCCAGTCTTCAGTGTCACATGATCCTTCAGAAATCATTCTAATATGCTGATTCGATGCTCAAGAAACATTTCTTGTTATTATCAATGTTGAAAACCGTTGTGCTGCTTCATATTTTAGTGGAAACTGTGATCATTTTTATTTCAGGATTTTTGATGAATTGATTTATTTCAAATGGAAGTCGTTTGCAATATCATAAATGTATTTACTGTCATTTACAGAGTTTTTTCCTAAAATAAAGCACTAAATTAATGTCTGTGATTTTTGGTATTTAGGGACTTTGCCTGAGAGGGGTCTTGTGCGACATGAAGGCACAAAGAAGATTCTGTCTCTCGCTGACCAGCAGCAGGGTTACAGCCATAGTCCAAATGCGGTGTATGACCCACCTCCACTTGTGATGAAAGTGCTGGACCTGAGCGGCTTGAGAACCGTCCCGTTCTGTGCCTGCAGAAGCCCACCTGTTGAAGAGGTGGTAGTGACAGTACCAGAGATGTCTAGCCTATTACCTGACAAGGATGCTGGTGTTAGCAGTGGCTGAATTTTTGGTGTTCAGTCCAACTTTTATTTTAGTTTTTTGTATTTAACTTCTGGTTTGCTTTTTATAAATTGTATTATGTTTACGAGTGGTACAGTTTTGTATTAATTCAGTTGTTCTGAACCTTTTTGACTCGAGGACCCCCCATTAATCAACAAAATGTTTAATTTTTTTAAGTTATTTATTAGATCATTTAAGTTAAAGGGATAGTTCACCCAAAAATGGGGACATGAAAATTTGATGTTTATCTGCTTACCCCCAGGGCATCCAAGATGTAGGTGACTTTGTTTCTTCAGTAGAACACATATGATGATTTTTAACTCCAGCCGTTGCAGTCTATCAGTCATATAATGCATGGCAATGGTAACAAAATCTATGAGAGTAAAAAAAACATGCACAGACAAATCCAAATTAAACCCTACGGCTCGTGACGACACATTGATGTCCTAAGACACCAAACGATCGGTTTGTGCCAGAAATCGAACACGTTTGTGTTCTACTGAAGAAACAAAGTCACCTACATCTTGGATGCCCTGGGGGTAAGCAGATAAACATCAAATTTTCATTTTTGGGTGAACTATCCCTTTAAGTTAGATTGTTTTATTTTATTAATAATATTACTATTATTAATAATTTATTAATAGTAATATATTCATTTGAGGCCCCCTCGTGGGTCCCAGCCCCCGTTGAGTTTCGGAGGTGAAATCCCATTCATTTTCTCCATAGGGAAATAGGTTTTTAAGATAATTTTAAAGATTTTTAAGACCTGTTTTGAGCTCCAAGGTTCTTGATCGGTGGTAAATGCTTTTCTTAGAATTTGTAGTGTACAAACTACATTACCCATGATACCTTGCAGAAAATTCCACCAATGAGAGAGCAAGTGAGCAAATTTGCCAAAAGAGCTTGCAGTGAACGTCCACTGCATGAATCATCACAAATAACATACTCTTCTGGTGTACCTACTCTTAAAATAGCTAAATATTTTAATATATATTAATATTTTCAATAAATTTAAAATATATTGTTTTTATAGCTATGATTAAAATGTAAAATTAATTCGTTTTGTTTTACCAGCGTTTTTAATTTATGTCATTCGCAATGCTTCATTGGATTGTAGTTCTTTCCCTCACTAAATCCAGTACACAGTCTTGTACCTTTGTCTTTATATCTGATTTTCGAATATCTTTTGTACATTAAATAAAAGTTTGTGATGATGTGATTCACCTCATAGCTGGTTGATTTGGTTCATGGCTTGTAATGCCATAATGAAGTCTTTTAAAATCCCTATTGGAAAAATGAATGGAAAAAATACTTCCGGAACCAACGCCGCTGAAAAAGTGTCTGAACACTAATGCACTCTATTAATACACCCTATACATTTTAGCATGGAGTTCTGAAAACAGAGAAATGTAGTCAGGAGACTAAAGAAAGACAAAGGCAGATATTTCCATAACCTTTAATTCTGAAAAATAGATCTTTAAATAGTTTTACAAATATTATATAATTTCTGACATCTTTAAGTAAAATGTAAATAATGCCACAAAACAGATAAATACAGTAAGTTGTATGGGAAACTGAGTATCACTGCATAAAGCACACATAAGGACTACATAAACTGGCATAAACATTGCACAGAGTAAACTCTTAATTTGTTCGAATGAAGCCTTCATAAAAGTACCCTAACCTAATAATGTATGCTAGATGGAGAAATACAGTGTACAATGTGACCATTAAATACTTGATTAAGTTGGGACAGACACCTCTAGGTTTACAGCAAGAAACATGTAACTGACCATATGAATGAATGCAAAACGGTTATCATGGACCGCTCTGGACCTGAACGTACATTTTCCTGATGTTTAAAGACCTTAACCCAGTTGTAAAGTGTATGTTTCTATGGGTGTGTTTGTGTGTACCTTCCACTCTCATTTATTTTCTAACAGAACTTCCTCCTCCGTCTCAAACCTTATCAGGCCGCGTTGGTCTGATTGCCTGTGATTGAGTCACTGCATACCTGAGTATAAAGCAAATTCATCTATAGTTTCCTCACTTCCACGCCTATAATGATATGTTTATTGAATGTGTGTGTGTGTATAAAAGAGAAAGAGACTGAATAGGAGATATCTGAGCGGAAATGTGTGCGTCTTGATATATTTGTGATAATGTTCCAGTGTAGGCAGTATAGAAAACCCATCTGAAAGTGTTAAATATGGGTTATAAAGATCAATTTTGTCACGTCCAATGTCCACTTCCTCAAACGGGGCTCGACCCATAGAATAGCTGCATCCTTTCTAGTCGTTTAGGGTCTATTCAGGGTCATAACTGATTGTGTTCTTCATTTCAGGACTTTCTTACTTCGCTTTCTTTTAGATCCTTCCAAAACTTGTTTTCGAGTGACATTCTCATTCCCCCTGCTTGTTTTCATCTGTCATTGTCCATCATGCTCCAGGGATGGAAGTGTGTTGGATCCAGCACATGAGTCCCAACCCAGTGCAGCAGTGAGGAATACCAGTGTATCCCCACAGCCTGATGTCCAACTGTCCCTCCCCAGCTAGAAAGTACCCTGAGTGGGCCGAAAACCCAGTGAGCCAGCCAGTGCTGGTCCACGGCTGCGTAGCAGGAGGAAACCACGCCATTGACCACCACCGTGCCGTGGCGGGTGAGCGGCGCAAAAACCCCCTTGTCCTCCTGTATTTGGATCCTAGTGACCCGGGACAGATGTCCCTGCTGTCCTGCTCCTCGTGTGGACACCACGCACTGACCTGGCAGCACGTCACTAGCAAATACAGACTTCAGCTCTGCACTCGCTACAGGCCCTGAGCAGTTCCCTTCGGATACAAACAGGAGATGTGCCGCCGTCAAGGTCAGTTTAGCACCCGTGTCCGTCTCGATGGCAAAGAACTGCTTCTCTGCAGAAGGATCGCGGTCTAGGAAGGCGATGACTTCGCTGTAGATGAGCGGCCCGCTTCCGTCGCTCTCTGATGAAGCGAGTACTTTTTCTCCAGGCTGTAAGCTGTCCATAGTCTTCACGCTTCCATCCTCAACGGTGACAAGAGCCGATGCGGGAAAACAGCCGCCGGTTTTTGCAGCCACAGAGTGCTCTGAAAGAGAAATATAATGACAAACTAACAATAAAATTGTCCCTTTTCTCTCCTTGATGCACACAGTAGCCTAAAATAATTCCAAAGGTCTCGTGTGTTTATTAAAGCTCGGGGTTGGATTGTTCAGATGGCACAGTGCCATTCTCAGATTAATCTTCAATCTTTAAAACACACACACCCAAGCACAAACACACTCCCGTTCTCGTTGTAAACCCATAAAAATCCAATCAAACAGAGAGTTGCAGTGGCAAAATAACCTGGCGTGTGCAGGCAAACATTTCAAGCGCCATCCTTCAAGCTAATTAGTTTTTTCGCACGACTCTACTCAGCAGGTAAAAATGCAATAAAAGCTCATAAATAACCACTTGATTGAATCCCAGCTCCCTATGACTTCTGTCCAACAGAAGTGACTGGGGTCTGGAGCGATGTATGCATTACAAAAACCGGAATGAGTCTTAAGTCTCTGTTGAGTCCTACACAAATATTTGGGAAAGGTAAGTACCAAGGCCAGGTGATAAGACAGGCTGAGATAAGAGATCTGAGAAAAGGGGACAACAGAGTTGCCGTCTGGAAAACAAAGGGCTTGGTTAATCATCTCACAGCACTTTAGCAGCCAGTCCTACTTCTTAAGGCACATTCTCTCTCTCTTACATAAATACACACACACACACACATACATACATATTTACTCTTATGCACTTCTAGCATATGTATGTGTGCTCACAACTCCAAATTTAATGTTGTTTTGTTTATATTTGAGTTCTGAAGAACTTAATTTACATGATATTTCGTAATGTTGTATCATCTCTGGTTAACTGTATCTTTCTTCTTTTTATACTGACGTACGTGCCTGAAATCTTGCAATAACAGTTGAAGAAGCCAACTGAAGAACACACCTATAGAGGACTTTGATAAAGCAGAAGTAGACAACAGGTCTTGCTTGTGTTTGCATGCTCTATCAGAAAGATAACAGAAGGGCCTCAAATATGTCCACACACAGGTCTCATTTCTCTCTAGCAGTGGTGAAATGATTGAAGTAGAATAAGTTACCAAGTTGAATTGTCCCAGATTCTTACTGGCAGCTAGGTGATGAGATAAACAAATAATCCTAAACATTTGCAGAAAGAAGTATCATGAAGAAAAGGTATTGCAAGTTTGCTGGGTTTTGTCGGCACATTAAAAAAAAAAACTTTTTGTTGTTCCAGTTATGTATGTGTTTGTGTGGTAAGGATGTGTGTTAAATTAAATTACTTCATTATCTTCAATGAGAAGACAATGTGTGCAACAGGTCATTTTTAGCATCCGAAAAATGAAAATGCAGGTCAAGAGAGAAGAAGAGACAATAAAACACTAAATGGGTGCACTTTTACTTTCCTGGTTGTCTGGCCAATAATTTGGTCTCTGGTGACTCAGGTAGAGGCAGGTGTTTAAGGTTTAATGATGTGGTCTGTTACCTGTTGTTACCTTCATCCCAGGTCTACCACTTATCTCACCCAAGTTAATGAGAAATGACCATCTTCACCACAATAGGACACACCTGATTTAACTGCACACTGAATGCATATGAACCTTTCAGTCTGGAGTCTCTTAGTTCAAACATCGGAGATCAGACTGGACAGTTTTACACCATCAATCATAACGCTGTTTTTTTAAATTCACATAATATTCCAATTTTCCCCTTTTAGATGAACTCAACTATAAATGTAAACTATTGAAGTTCAATGTATAAAGTCTCTGGCTGAATGTTATATTATATTACTCTGTATAGCACATTGGATATGGTTACGTTTCATATAGTTGTATTGTAAATAAACAGATATATGTAGTCTCAGCCCTACCTGACTTGACGCTGCAGTGGATGTAAGATTTGGACTCATAGTAGACCCAATCAAATCCGGCCTCCACCGCAAGACGTGCCAACATGCCATATTTATTACGGTCGCGATCAGAGGTGGTGATATCGACAGCTCTTCCTTCGTAATGCAGCGAATCTTCAAAGTGATTGCCGTCTTCATCCCAACCCTCGGTCACCCTGAGCTTCACCCCGGGCCACATGTTCATCACAGAGATAGCCAGAGAGTTCAGCTTATCTTTACAGCGCTGTGAATGCAACAAGGAAATATGTTTAGGTTACACACGGGGAAGATGATGGCTTGCATTTACTGGAATTTTGCAAGAAATACGCAAACAAGACAAGTTATAACTCCAAAGGGCAAAACAGACTGAATCTCTCTCTCTCTCACACACACACACACACACTTACATCACAGGGCAAGACAGAAGACAGGCAGAATTGATGCAAATGACATTTCTGTTGTTGAGGTAAATAAAAACATATCCAGAGATCTGCAAATGATACTTTAAAGAGTCCAGGATCACCTCTTTAATGAGTTGAAGTGTGAATGGCTATAACACCACAAATAATATGTGAAATAAATGAACGGGCTAAATCTTTAAATATTGTTTACATAAAGATGATTTGATTACTCTGATTTAAGTTTTGGAAATTAGTATTTAACTTCCATTTGTTTACCCCGTTTTGTATCTTCCATGCAGAGCTCACGGTACACTTTCCAATAATTAGTTTTTGCTTTCCTAAATAAAGTAGAATTTATTCCTAAATTAACTAATTAAAAGAGTTTCTGTAATCCCAGTTTTTCTACATTAACATGCCATACAATATGCAATAGTTTTTGTTTTTAACCCAGGCACCTCTCTTTCATGCCTGAAGAGTTTGTTTTCAAAAGCACCCGTAAAACATTATATAATGACAAATTATTAAATCATGAGGAGAACTGAGTGATGCTTGAACCCACAAATATATACTGACTTATTTTTACCATTCCACAGGTATTTTTCAACGACCAAGGTACAAAATGTTGAGTGATTCACTAACCACATTCACCACCCTTTAGAATACACAAGACAAATTTGCTTTTAACAGCAAATTCATATTTCGGCATGGAAACAAGCGTTCATTACCAAAGCACAGATATACTGTAACTAACCACAATTTCGGCTTCATTATTTGGAAAGGAAATAAGAGTCATAAGTTCAGATTCATGAGTTATTTAAGATTTATTTATAAATTGTTTAAATAAACCACAAACTAAATGGAAAGTGTATTTATTTTTGAAACTATTTCCATTTATGACTAATAAGTCATACTCTAATGTTAGGTTTTTTTTTATATATTTTTTTTAATATTCACATTGTACATAAAAGAGCACATGAACATATTGAAAAGTATTTGACAGGTCCTAGATTTTCCTTGAATGACCTATAAGTTCCACAGAGAACCATCATAAGAACATAATATTCTCTAGTCATGTAACAAACAATCTGTTTTCTGCTTTGAAGAATTAAGAAACCAATATGCTGATCTGGACCAGCAACGTAACATCATTAACTTTTTTAAATCCCCAAAGAACCATACAGCCAAACTCAAGAACCCAAACGTAAGATTTTGTTTTAAAAAAAAACATAAGATTCTCTGCTGAGCCCGAGAGCCATCGAAGAAGCTTTATTATTAAGCGATTTTATGAGACAAACCGCTGTCAGCAATCAATTCCTTTGAAAGCTGTGAAGATCGATAGGAGCGCGTCGGTGGGACTGAGCAAAGGGCACACCGCTGAGCAACAGGTTTAATGCGCTCGAAATCGAATCAACGCCACTGAGTGTGTTTCTAATGGGCAGATAATTTAATTCATTCGAGCTGCATTATCCAAGTGTCGCTCACCTGCGTCATGAGTCGATCCGCACCTGTGTTCTCCTCATCTTTGAAGATGATATCGGGGTTGTAGTTCGGTGTGAGCTCTTTAAAGCGCTCCGAGGTCCTGGTGATCTTGCCCTCGTGTCTCCCACTGGCTCCCAGTGTCTTTTCGGCTACATTTGGACTAAACTGCTTGTAATTAAGGGGTGTCAATTTCTTTGGAGGCCGCCTTTTCCCATGTCCCCTCCCCGGCCCACAGCCCTCGTTAACAGGTGCGAAAATCAGGGCGCAGCCGACGAGGAGCCCAAACACCACGGGAAGACGCATTCCACCCCAACCCGCCGGGCACTCCGACACGGAGTGGTTCGGTGGCACAGCTCGCCGTTCAATTTGAAACTACCCCCCGGAAGATCCTTATTCCCCCCCACGGGGTAAAAGATGGGGAGGACAAAACCTCTACTTCTTTATCACCCTTATCCTCGCCATCGTCCGTGCGTAAAAGGCGCTTTACGCAGAGGCTGTCATGGAGAGACGCCGGAGAAAAGATCCAGTGATACCAAGTGTTCAGTGCCCATAGAATGCGAAACGCTGGTCTCTCGAGAAAATCACAGAAATGAGAGTGAGCAGGCAAGTCCATTTATTTATCTAACAGATTCTAGGAGCGAGGGATACAGGGTGACTCCGACGCACACTGGGAGAGCTGTCAGACTCGAAGAGACTGCTGCGGCTGCTGTCTTTGAATGAGCACGTCCTTTGGCGCACGTCAAGTGATCTGAGTTGCCGGCGAACTGAGACCGCACCCTGCCAGTTTTTGCCCCTCTCTATCCCTGCCTGCCACTCCTCCCCATGGGTCACATTGGGTGCGTCGTATACCCACCGGCTCCCTTTAACGCTTCACAGCGCCTGGCTGGGCAAACACAAGTCTCGGGGAAGAACTGTGGATTCAGACTCTCCCATTCATAGATCCACAAATAGAGAACGAGCCTGGCTGCTCCTCAAACAAACGTGAGCGACTGCTGCCCTCCCCTACCTCTTTATAACATTGATACGCTTCAGGAAACACACTAGACTAGAACCTGGCGCATTCGTTTGAATGATTGTTCATTTATTCATCAGAAGACGCCCGTTTGTTTAGGCTGTTCATTTAGGGTGACAGGTGTAACGACGTTACTTATGAGTCAAAGACAAGTGATTTTTTTTTTGTCCTGATCTATTGTTATGCAATGTTACATAAAAGTAAAGTGGTGTCTAGAAATAAGAGAAAATACTGACACTCTTTAAAAAAATAAGGAAGAAATAGGGATGTTGTTTGCAGAAGTAGTTTGGCAATGTTTTCAAAAAAATAAGCAGTAAAGCAATTTTGTTTTCAAATATTAATATTTGAAAACATTTATTTGTCCAGCCAGATCAAATCCAGTATGGTGTAATAAATAGGAAGGAAGCCATTTTGGTGTCATGTGATCTTTTAGACCCTCATAACTATGTGTCAGGTCATTAAAAAAATTGCAAATTTTAAATCAAATGGAATAACTCTCAATATTTGTGACTTTAAAAATCATGACATTTGTACTAGATTTCAAAATTATTTCTCCTTTGTCATCTTGGGCATCCTTATCTGCATTGACCCTCATGGCAATTCATTATAGCTTATGGACAAGCATTGTGAAAATTCAGTTGAGCTGAAAAAATGTTGGTTTGTATATTACAGCCTCCTGGTTCCAGGTTCGATTCACATTAGCTGCTCAATGGATCTTATTTGTATCCAATATTAAAGGACAGAGCTCCAGGGTGTGCTGGCCTATGCTAAGGTAATGGGCAGTGGTGGGACCTGCATGAGGGATTCACTGTTCTAATTGAAGATGAAGCTGGTAAAGAAGGGAGCGTATAGCTTGGAAGACTGTTACACAGGAGCAGCTCTATTCTACAGCACTGAGAGAAGACGCTCCACTTACACAAGTCATGACTGTGTGGAGGTAGCCAGCGGTCAGCACCTTAAGAACAGATATATCCACGACACTCGAAGTCTGTTCACTTTCTCTTTAAATGAGGGAAAGGAAACAGACCCAAGTCTTCCAAATTAGCTCTGCAAATATTTGCCGGAAAGGGGCTAGTGGTTTTGTGCCCATTTCAAAAGCAAATTTAACAGACATGGTGTTTGGTGTTGATTTATTTAATTTTTTTTATTATTTATGTCTGTAAATATCAAAGTATTTTAGGTTTGGGGGTTGGTATGTCCTCATTTGGAACAAGGAGTAAAAGAGAGTAATTGAGTGGATGAGGAAAACACTACTATGACTCTTCCAATCAAACTCACTTTCACTTTGACCATTTGGTGCAGGTCAGTGTGAAACTGTGGCCATTTTTCCCATCCCTCATTCTTACCATCATGGCCCATTGTTCCTCTAATCAATCATTAAATTATTATTCCTTCCCTGTTGGTTGTTTAAAACTCTCTTAATGGCTATTTATATTGAACTCTATAACGGTTTTCTACCTTAACTGGACCAGTCCATCCATTCTCCTAACCGCTTGTCCCATGTAGGATCACAGGGAACCCCACAGGCCAGTCCATCAGAGGGCTAACACACACATTCACTCGCATCGATTGACTTTTTTGTCTCTCCAATTCACTTGCATCTCTTTAGATTGTGGAGCATCCAGAGGAAACCCATGCCAACACAGGGAGAACATGCAAACTCCCCACAGAAAGGCCTCATTGCTCAGCAGGGTGTCCCAGGCTGTGTGGCGACAGTGCTACCCACTGAGCCACCATGCCGCCCTGTATCTGGATCATTAATCTAAATATATTCTTAATATGAAATAAGCACTTCATGAGTTACAGTCACTGGAGTCTTGAAGAACTTTGGCCAAGCTCTTCCCTAACTTACTGGTGACTTCCTTCCACTATAGCTCACCTTCCACAGATAGATGATTTTATCTACAGGTACCCAAGTCCTCATGGGAACCAGGTACGTTTGAGCAATCCCAGCATGCATAAATGGAATGCAGTGGATGAGCTTGTTTTCAAGTCTTTGCATCTTGTCTTTGGAGATCACAGAGATACAATTACAGAGCGTGTGGATCCCACTGAGCATGTCCTCTTCCCTTTGATGGACGTAAATAAAGACATGGCTTCTTGCAGGCCAGCCTATTGAACTTGGCTGTTGACAATGCCTCAGAAGTGGTCAGATCCAGTCAGAAATCCCTTCTGCCCTCAAGAAAAGAGCCTACGTCCTTAAAGGCAACACAGCAGAGGCTGTTCCCCGTCAACCGGGCGATGGCAGTGGTTCAGACGCCAACCCAGGCTCTTTTAGCTAGAGTTCATTGATGTAGCAGAGTTATTAATTTGCCCTGTGAAATAAGAGGACACCCGGGACAAAACAGAGGGAGATGGGTGCCTTTCAAATAATGCCAGCCAGGGAGTCTTTCATCTGCTGTCAGTGGGGTGAGTGAACTGGGTCTGCTGGGTTCTCACATGGGCACCAGGGCTACCCACGGAACTAACCAACAAAGGGTGTGCAGGAGGGACAGGGAGCTTGAGTGCCGAGTAGGAGGAGGAGAAAGAGAGAGAGAAGGAGCATGGGCAACTTGGTGTTTCTCCACTATTAACTGGTAAACAACTCTGTTTTTAGTTGTTTTCGTTCTTCGGAATGGCGTTCTTGTGGATTGTGGTGGGATTCGGTGTTCTGTGAGCTGCTCTTTCACTCCCCTCAAGGTAATAGCAGCTTTTTTTCCCTCACCGCTTCCTGCTGTCCCTAACAACCTCAGGGGAAAGAGGGGCAGCGCCCTCAAACTGGATGATAAACCTTGTAGGGTCTTAACAGCCTCCATACTCCACTAATTCTCTTTTAAAACACTCTTAGAAAAATCAAAAAATTTTACTTTTAGGGATAAAACAGCTTCTCACAATGGCAGTACCCTTAAAGGGGTCATATGATGTTGCTAAAAAGAACATTATTTTGTGTATTTGGTGTAATGAAATGTGTTCATGCAGTTTAAAGTAAAAAAAACACATTATTTTCCACATACTGTACATTATTGTTTCTCCTCTATGCCCCCCCTTTCTGAAACGCGTCGATTTTTACAAAACTCATCGGTCTGAAAAACGAGGTGTGCTCTAGTAGCAGAGCTATTGCAAGCGATTTTTAGTGCAGCAAATCCATTTATGGAGAGCGCAGGTCATGGTTGCTTAGCAACGGCAGAAAAAGCAGAAAGCGGCGCGCCTAGCGTTTTCCACGCGTTTTTAGGTAATTACGGATTATAATGACTTATACTGTCTTTTTACGCGTTGCGTCCCCGGGTTGGACTCCGCTTCATCAACGGTGAAAGCCGATCCGGCTATCCACAG
This sequence comes from Sinocyclocheilus rhinocerous, assembly GCF_001515625.1. Classification (NCBI taxonomy): domain Eukaryota; kingdom Metazoa; phylum Chordata; class Actinopteri; order Cypriniformes; family Cyprinidae; genus Sinocyclocheilus; species Sinocyclocheilus rhinocerous. Next base: position 810,618 of record NW_015654063.1, read on the forward strand.
CGCGAAGTTGATGTATTTCCTCAGCGACCAGCACGGATCAGCTCTAGGCATGACGACGCGGATATCGTCCTCTTTTGGAAGGCCAAACAAAGTAGTTTCGCTTTCACAACGAAACACACAGCGCCTTCACGACATGGCGGCGGCAACAACAATACTACAGCGAGAACAAAAGTTACGCCTTCTTTCTTTGCGTGAACATTTGGGCTGCGTTATGCAAATCTTCCCACATCGTGACGTAGACATGTGGGGGCGTGTTAGAACGAGCCATTTTAGGTAGGTGTGGCTGACTCTTAACTTTTATAAAGAATATCTCTTTGGATTTGAGACTTTAGTCTTTGCAACTTTACAGATCTTCTTTATGCACCAAGAGCTTGTAACACTCCAAAGAGAAAGGAAAAATTTAAATCACATCATATGACCCCTTTAAAGGAACAACTTTGTACCTTATCTACCCCTAAAACAGGGTTGTCCAATCCTGCTCCTGGAAGGCCACTATCATACAGAGTTTAGGTCTAATCCTAATTAAACACACCTGAACCAATTAATCAAAGTCTTCAGGCATGCGAGAAACTTACAGGAAAGTGTGTTGGGGCAGGTTTGTTCTATAATCTGCAGGACTTTGGCCCTCCAGGAGCAGGATTGGACAATTCTACCATAAACGGTGCATATTAATACCTAATGACTCATTTCCACCAAGTGGTACGGTTCGGTTCAGCACAGTACAGTATGCAATTATGTCTGTTTCCATTGTCAGAGGTTGTGAATGGTACCAAAATACACTGAAAAAAATTATACTACATTTTTTTTTAAATAAGCGGTTGCAAACAATTTATTTTAGCTACATTTAATTTAAAAAATGTTGAACGTTAGTCAGCTAAATTTGATTATTTCAATGTAGCTAAAATAAATTGTTTGCAACCACTTACCTTAATTTTTTTTTTTTAGTAAATTCAATGAATCATTTTTTCAGTGTAGCAAACTATACCACTTTTTTGGTACCCTTCCATTGGGGTACCTAACACAGTAGTTCGGTAGCTGAAGGGTGCAGCTAGATTCACTGCAGAACGTTGATTGGTTGACAGAGAATCAATGACAGCACAAGGAGAATCTCTAGTTCTGCCATGCTGCTCATGCATGTTAGACTTGCTTACATCAGAGTATGCAAAAGCAAAAAAATATAACAGTGCATTTTATAATTTCATATTTTCACACGGACAATGTTGCACTTTCTTCTTTGCGTGAGAATGACACTGATTGCTCCTTTCCAGCATACACCAAGCCTATCAAGTTAGGGTACTGTTGGTGGTCGAAACGCAAGCCAGATAAGGGTGTACTGTCCCAAATCATACCATACTGTACTGTACTGACACATATCGCTCAGTGGAAATGAGCCATTAGAGTACCCTTAAGGTACTACCATGAACCTTTTAGGGTTAAATAAGGTACAAAGAAATCCCTTTGAGAGTACTGATTCAGTGACAAGCTTCAAATTTTGCACAGTTTTTCTCAGAGCGAAAGGTGTGTCCCATTTTGCAGACTTCTACATTTTGCAGACTTCTGCGCCACATGGTAGCATAAGTACAGTAGTGCTAGTAGTGCGTTCACACTGAAATACACTAAGTGCTCCATTTGAGACACTACCCTGCTAAAATTATTATACTAGATGACATTTATGTGCACAATGTATAGTACATCATTTGGGACACAACTTCAGCTAAGGGCACCTGAATCCCAAATTCACTTCTGAAGTCTCTGGAGGCCTCTGTTTTGATTGGAGCAGAGACAGAAGATGTCACTGAATTCATTCATGCATGCAGAGAGCTGTGCAGCGTCAATGTCTGATTACTCCATTCCTCCACATGCAGTGGAGCACGAGGAGTGGTTGGGGCAGTCACAGCTGGAGCAAGCAGGGAAAAAATAATACCAGAGATGTATAAAAGCAGAGGCTAAAAGCAGCCTGAGCTAGCCGCCTGCTAAAAAAACAAAGCACTGCCCAGGGGACAAGCACAGGGTCGGGCAGTGTGGACCGAACTCGCCACAGCCGCGTCTCCACACGTTAGTGCTCCTGCCAAATGGCTGTAATTGAGGCCTAAAGTCAAGAGCCCTGAATAACTCAATGCATCAATAGCAGCCTGTGGGACCTCCCCCCTCTATGTTTCTCTTTACCTTCACAACCGACCTGAAATCGCCTTTTTTTTTTTCACGGATGAGCTGAAACCTCACTCACCTCCATTGCTGTGGTGACCTTTACTCTTGGCTAAATATATAAGATGATGAGATGAAAGGTGAGTTTCAGTGTTTCTGTTTCTACTAGAATAACTTTTTTTGTGTGTGTTATGGATTAAGGAATTTTTGTTATTTAACTGATGCAGCATGTTTTAAAGTCAAAGGATTTGCTCATTCATACACATTTGCTCATTCAAAATGTCGCTCTGATTGTGGTCTATCCTATGAGAACCCAAAAGAAGTCAAAGCTGTTTGTGTTTCCCAGGGATACTGATACTGATAATATTATTATTATGATGATGATGGTGTCCAGTGTTGTTTTGCGTAACCAATAGCTGTGGAGGGATCCATGCTAACAGCAGCGTTTAAAATGAAGTAGGGCACATGCTGCACATTTCTGCCTGTTTATTGGTTCTACTGGGTTCTTCTCTCAAGCTTCAGAGGCCTGGGCTGCTTTTTTCCTGCACGCATGCCACAGCTGTGGTCACTGTGGTGATGTTTCACTGCTCAGAATGGATTCACCAGTTCAAAAACGTTCTTATTATATTTATATTTTACTATACCGCTGCTGCTCTTGCCAGCTGTGTACTGGCTAACAGCCTGTTTCCTTTAAATAGGCTGTGACAATATGATTAAACAGCTAAAATGAAGGTAAACATCAACATTCAGTGCCCAGTATTGACATAGAGCCCACAAGCAAAAAAGGCTGGATTTTAGGCCTCAATTTCTGCTGAGAGGCAAGACCGAGGTAAAAGGCAAGAGTACAGATGAGTCTCAGTGAGTGGGAAATTAAGTTTGATATTATCTCAGAAGCTGTCAAGCTTGTTTAATTGTACTCACACCTGCCGTTGCAAGTGTTTTTGGACTTTAAAGTGATCATTCAAGCATGGATTGATCTTATGGATCCTTGTTCTGAAATGTGGTACTACCAGGTATAGAAGAAAAAATGAAAGAACAAAGGTAAGCGATGGAGAAAAACAGAGGAAGGATAGAAAGGTGAGAGAGAAAGTATTGCGCAATAACACAAGAGGGGAATAGTGAAGAAAAGACAGAACAGATCCTGCGTGTCCATGTTGTACGGGTTTGTCTCGTGATCTTCTGTGGGATGCCGCTGTCACCCCGGCTGTGGCGAGCTGCTGTGGTGCTGCTGCAAGCTTCAAAGACTGCAGGCCTGCCCACAGCCCTAATTAGAGGGTGCCTGCTTGGAGCTGGGGACAAGCTAGCGGAAAGTGTGCGCAAGTGCACACATACGCTTCAGTAGCAGCAGGCTGACATGGATGAAGGGAGGAATAGCATCCTACTCTCATCTGTCCCACAGTAGTCTTTCTCTCTCTCTGTCAATCCACGGCTCAGGCCTGGAAGGAAACCATTAGTGCTGTAGATGTAGCCTATCTGGGACTGTAGCTATAGGGAGTCTGGGCCTCCTGACTGTATATTTCTCTAGGCCCCTCACCTTTTTTAAGACAAGCTTAGATGGAGATGTGGTCTGGTGGACGGCGCACATGCTCTAACACGTGGTGCTTGTATGAGGATGACCCAAGTTTAAATCTTGCTTGAGTAATTTTCCGATTCTACCAATATTACAAAATTATATATTTATCAAGATTCCTCTCATTGAAGTTCTCTCATACTTTATTCTTATTCTATCTAAAACCTCCTTACTCTTTTATTCCGTTTTCCCAAATTTTGAGAGTAATAACATTGATTTTAAGGATGCAATATGTAATTGGTGTAAGATGTAATATGATTTTGTGATTTTTGTGAAGTAAATTAAACATCAACATCAGAAAGTCATATTTGTCCTAATACTTAATTTAAAATATTGGTCAGACGGGAGAGTGTAAGTTTGATTCTTTGATGAATAAAAAGTTAAAAAGAACATCATTTATTCAAAATAGAAATCTTTTCTAACAATATAAGTCTTTACTATCACTTTTTATCCATTTAACACATCCTTGCTGAATAAAAGTATTAATTTCTTTAAAAAAAAAAGAAAAAAAAAAAGAAAAATTTACCAACCCCAAACTTTTGTATAGTACTGTATATTGTAACATAAAATTTCTATTTTGACTAAACACTGTTCTTTTTAACTTTTTATTTATCAAAGAAACAGCACAACTGTTTCCAACATTGATTATAAATCAGCATATTAGAATTATTTCTGAAGGATCATGTGACACTGAAGACTGGAGTAATGATGATGAAAATTCAGCTTTGCTTCACAGGAATAAATTATATTTGAAAGTATATTGAAATAGAAAACTGTTATTTTAATATGCAACAATATTTCACAAAATTACAGTTTTTTCTGTATTTTTGATCAAATAAACGCAGTCTTGATGAGCCTAAGAAACTTCTTTAAACATGAAAAATCTTACTGATCCCAAACTTAAACAGCACTGTAAATGCCAAGTTCTGTCTTGAAACTCTAGATGGTGCAGGCTGATGGGTCGTTAACGTAAACTGATGACATTCACAGTGTTAAACAATTTGGCACAAGCTGATTAGTTCATGTTGCATACACAGCCAATGAGCTTGCTGCTTTACATTTAAATGGCTGGTTAGCATTTGCTAGAGCATTCTGCAGGGTGCTTTCAGAGTTACTCTGAAACCCTCCACTTCCCCAGCTCCACCTGTATAGATCTGCTACAGGTCATTATATGCTATTTGTGCAGCAGCAGTATGTCTGAAATGCTCACAGCACCGTACCTGTGTATGTATTGGCAGTAGCAAGTTCCTGTACTTGCTTTGCAACAGCAGCAGCGTAGCATATCTATTCCACCAAGAACAAATACATTTACATTGTCAGATCCTTTACCATGCTAAAATCTCCTGAGAGTTGTCATGATAGAAGTATTTTTGCTAAATTATATTATACTGATGTGTTCATATGATCATTGGAAATTAAATGAATTTGTAGAACTGTGTGAGAATTAAATGTTCTAAAGAAGCGGTAAACTCAGCCATTTTTTACCCCTTTAACAGTGTTGTGAAATTTCTTGTCTGTTACTGTTAATATGACTTGTTTGATAAACTAAATTTTCTTAAAAAGTAATTTGGTGTTGTGTTGTGTTTCTACACTGCTTCTGTTTTCATTCTCCTTCCTTTCTTGTCTTTTATGGTGAACAGATTTTTGTTTCTTTCCTGACAGTATGACTCGCTCACCACATAAACTTCTCGCCTTTATCCTTTTAATGTGACTTCAAATGAATTATTATACTGGATCCAACATCAATCCTACTGGAAATACTGTGGGTCCCCTTGGATCTGTGGGCCCCTAGAATCATTCCCACCTTTCACCCCATTAGCAATGGCCCTCAGCCTACTGCTACAGGATATAGTCAGTTTGTGGTTAAATGTACCTGGTTATTTCCTCAGTTTAATGATTTAGCAGACACCAGAGGATTACTACAACATCCTTTCATCATTTCCTAAAAGACTGTCATTCCACAACTCTGTCTCAGTTCCCCTCTTCAGTAAGCCATTAGCACACGCTGTGACGATGAATCAGTTCATTATCATGACCGCATCTCGGCCTGGACTGTTAAATGCTGTTTATGATCGGCACTGCAACATAGTGGTCCTTTTTGCTCATTTTAACCTCTTCCCTGTCTGTCTTCAGGTCCCCTCACATTCCCTGTCTCACCTATATACAGAGGGAGACCCACAGGCCTGCAGTATAGCTAATCTGACCATAGGTAAACACCGTCTTACCACAGACATGCTCACTTAGGGCTATAATGGATAAAAATACCACACTGCGATGAATGCACACTCACACATCAGTGTACACACATACACCTTAAAGCAGACTGACTGTTTGTTACTCTCAGAGAGAGCTTATATCATTCAGAGTTTTCCAAGAAAGACCACAATCTGATTCATGACACATTTTCTGTCCTCATGGTTTGTGTATATATCCAGTGCCTTACAGTAAATTTTCCCATAGTGCATTCGTCTGAGGAAAGGATTGAAAGGGAAGTAAGGGACAGAGCGCAGATTTACAAAAACAGTGACAGAGATGGGGCCGATCAGGATATTTACAGCTAGCTAATATTTACTCTGGTCACACTATATGATTTATTGTTATTTTGTAATTATTTTGTTTAAAACTAATTGGTTAGCAACCCCATGCTCGACATTGTGTTATATGTATATTTGAACTGACTTTCTTTCTACCAATACACTTCCATTCATATATTTGCTCAAAAGTAACAGTACAGACATTTATGCAATTACAAAGCTGTATCACAAATGTATCACAGTTTCCACAAGTTTCCACAAACATATTAAGCATTACAACTTTTTTCAACATTGATAATATTAATAAAAAAATGTTTCTTGCAAATCAGCATATTAGAAAGATTTCTGAAGGATCATATGACACTGAAGACTGGAGTATTGACTGATGAAAAATTAAGCTTTGCCATATCGGGAATAAATAATATTTTTAAATATATCTAAAAAAAAAAAAAAAACATTATTTTACATTGTAATAATATTTCATAATATTCCTGCTTTTATTGTATTTTTGATTGAAATAAATTCAGCCTTGGTGAGCATAAGAGACTTGTTAAAAATTTAAATGTTAAATTAAATGTTAACTCAAATGTAAAAAAAAATAAATAAAAAAAAATAAAAAATTAGCAACCAAACTTTTGAATGAGAGTATTTTGACTGTTTTTCTCAGTAAAATGAATATCAATAGTATCAAAAAAAAAAAAAAAACACTGGCCCACACTGACTTTCATTGTATGGAAAAAACTATGAAATATTTGTAACAATTTCTTTTTTGTGTGTTTCACAGAGGAAAGAAGGTCAAACAGATTTTATAATGACATGAGGTTGAGTAAATGATAATAGCCTTTTCTTTTCTTTTTTTGTATCTATCTATCCCTTTAAATAGATAGATGCAAGAAAAAAATCATAGTAGTAATAAAGAAGACATTGCCTGGACTGTAATAAAAAAAAATAGACTGCATATTGCATAACCAAATGAGTTAAAATTACTGTCTTAATAAACAAGCCAAGAGCTAATATTGATTGTTCTATCCGGCTAAAAGGAGTGGAAAAATCCACCATTTTTGGATATCTATAAATGATCAAACTTTTATTTCCGCATATAGATATGGGTGGATGTGTTCTCTGCAGACTCACAATTGAAAGTCAAATTCAGAATAGGAAGGAAAGTGGAGGAGACTCATTGAACAAACTTCATGTTCACAAAAAGATTAAAATCTGAAGGAAGTAATAATGGCAACTCCCATGCAGCCGCTGGAACTCACTGGTAATCTTGTGCTAGCGTGTGCTAACAGTCCCACCTCAGCCACAATTTGTCATCAGTAGTGATTTAAAACAGGCAAGTGCAATCAGTGAGCAGCGTACAGATGCACTGAAACCAAAACATCGTGCTGTGATCTTTGCAGATTTCAAACGTCAACGGCGGGGGGTTTAATTACGCTAGTTTTAATACTTCTGTAAGAACAACAGAATTTACCGGAATTGCCATTTAATCAGAAGTTATAATAATGACTAATGTTATTGTCTCTTACGTTTCAGTCAACATGTCTTTTATCTTCACAGAAACACCCTTCCTGGACAAAATATACTTTAGAGAAGAGTAAAGAAGAAAAAATCGAAGGCATTATAAGAACACATGACGAGAAGATTGAAAAAGAGATTGAACAAGAGGGGAAAAGGCTGAGAGAAGAGATAAACAGAAATAACCTGACACTCAAAAGGATAAACTTGGGTGAACTAATCCTCAACACAGTAATATCTGAGTCTATGAATGCATGTGGAAAGTTCTGGAAATTAAAGGTATAGCCTGAGTGAGACTGATCAGTGATGTTATATGAGCGAGAGCCAGAATCACTTGCATCGCTCCGCACTCCGGCCCAAAAGCGCACATTCCCACATCCCAGCGCACCACTTTAAAGAGTGTCCCGGCTGCTCTGGTTCACCACTCCCTGAGGAAACTGCAACTCTGAAACGGCAAATATCAATACATTCATTATGCACTTTATATTTATACATTTATACTCATGCTTTTATATAATCCTTGTATTTTGCTGCTAATAGTATTTTTAGAGAGGAGATGCAAGGCCGCACTAGACTGGCAGAGAAACTGTATGTTTGTCAAGTGGACATGCAGGACAGACAGAGACAGAGAGAGATTTGGTCCCCAATGTGGCCTGGTCAGTTCAGTGCACAGCTGTGTTGGAAACCCATCTCTAAAAATCCAACGAGTTTCTCACATCATTTAAAAACTAACCAAACTAATGGCTGGAATGGCATGAGATATCCGTCAGGTAAGAGCCAAATGTCAGTAAAAATGGCTTTGGTGAGTACATAATGTGGCGTTATGTGCCAATCAACTAATAACTTTATTAAGGAATAGTTCACCCAAAAATACAAACTTGCTGTTAATTTATTCACCTTCACACCATCCAAGATATAGATAAGTTTGTTTCTTCACTAAACACTACAGATGATTTTAAGCTGATCCCATGGCCATTGGTCATTCTTAATACACAAGTCAATGGGTGCCGTCACTTAGAGAGTTAGTGTTTGATTAACTAATCGATTAACCTTGATTAGTTTGCTCAAGCATGTGGCCAGATAACATGTACTTTGTAATTTGTCTCTGTCAAAAACTGTATATGTTTTCAGTAGACTTTACAAATTTGCTTTACTTGTGAAATCTTACATACAGTTACAGTTTCATTTGGAGGTAGATTTGCATAAAATATGCAAATTTGCAACGATTTGCATTATAGCATTGATTTGCATTCCAATGTCTGATGATGTCACCTTCAGCACATGTCCTCACTGTTGTAAACAACAGTGGCGCAGTTCACATGTGATTTCGCTACCACTCATACGTCATGCGACACAAATTGGATTACAGATGGATTACAGATGATAATGTGTTAAATAATGTTAAGTTTCTTGCACAGACTGATCATTTCACTTCATTAGACCTCAATATATCATCAGAAGCCACAGGTAGGCTATTAATTTTGTGTTTCCTTTTACCTGCTTTTTTGACTTTCAAAGAGACGGCACCCATTGATTTATGAATCACCAAGGACCATGGGTTCAGCTAAAAATCATCTTTACTGTGCTACTGAAGAAATAAAGACACCTACATAGGAAGTCATGAGGGTGATTTTTGGGTGAACTACGCCTTTAAAGAATCTGCAACATAATATATGATCAATTATAAGAAGGATTGCAAATTATAATCTTAATCTCTACAAACCATCTACTAAAGCACCCACCTAAATGTCATCAAAGGGACTTATTACAAGCAAAAATATCTTTGTTTTGTCTTGACAGGTTTTAACCAGAAAAGTACAGCTTTTATCTAAATATCACAAATATGAGAAAAGTAGCCTACTTCCATCATCACAGATACAAAATGCATTTTTTTAAATGATACAAAATACCATTTCATAGCCGATAAGAAATTTTAATGTACTGCAAATAGATGAGAACACACTGTTGAATCTTGACCCGTTTTCAGTCTCTGTGCAGTATTTCTTTCAATGGACAGGTTTGCATCACCTCTACAAGTTCACAGAATCAACCAGCTTGAACATTTATTGACAGGTTGTCTGTAAATGTATAACCTGTAGAATAAAGGGAAGAGGGCAAGAATGAGTGAGAGAGCACGTGCAAGCAAGCAGTATAATCAGTGGCTGGACTGGCCTCTCGTAGCCCTTCCTTTCTGATAGCTGCACAGCCTCTGGTCCAATGAACTCTGAATTGCAACACAACTTTGAAAAAAAAAAAAAAGAGCAAAGGAAGGAGAAAAAAACATACACAAAACACAATGCAACCAGTTTTACCCCCATTTCCCAAGAACTCAGAGTCAGAAATAGTTATGAGGCAATACAGTCCACAGAATATAGATATAATTTTAAAGGCCCGTTAGTGTGTGTGACAGTCTAATGTACATGTGAGGGTCATTCATCATGAAGAGGTTTGTGAACCTGGAATCAATTATTCATAGCCAGTACCAAGGAAGACAGGTTGATCGCTGCATAATTGCATTAAATTATGAACTAGTCTCTATATTTGTGTGTAAAGCTTTAGAGTTAGCTTTAAAATTTGTAAGTATATTCACTTTGATTGTTTGATAATGATTGATTTTAAAATGGGAAACTCCATGTAGTCCCTCAAAAATACAGACGGCTCCAGTAGCCCATCAGGGGGTCTGTCCTGCAGAGCATTGGGCACGAGGGGAGTGATATTTACACTCCGAGACTCCAAACACACTCATTCATTGTTCATGTGTTTATTGTGTAGAGCACATAATTACTTTAGCTGGCTCCCAGAGATTTGACTGATTGTTCATATTGTTTCATTCAATTTAATTTAAAATGGACCTAAACAAGCAGTCAGTGAGTGAATGTGCTTGCTAATGGAGACTATTTTGTTGTGCCATTTGTCAAAAAGGCCACAGGGTTCGCCTTAAGCGACACTTCACAGGTCTGCTGAGTCAATTATTTTCTGTCCTTTTCTGATGCTTTGATAATACAGCATTGTTCATATGTGGTTTTACAGGAATATTATGGCTTAAATACAATTTCAGCTATGTTGACAGCATTTGTGGCCACAACAAAGAATTCATCCCTCAGTTTACGAAAACAAAGGAAAAATCCAATGGAATTCTTACAGTGGAAATCTATAGGGCATATACAGAACCATAAAAAAATATTGTATCACACTGAAAATAAAAACAAACATTACATGTTAGCATGGGACTGGTGCGATAGAAGCTCTTATCAAGCTTGTCTCTTCAAAGTTATAATAAATCCAATCTTGCAACTCATGCTATGTCTCAGAAAAGCAGACAAACTCAACTTTTGCATGATATCTATGCAGGAATACCAAGAAAAGGTGACTATTATTAGTAAAGCACTTTTTTGCACAAGATCAAGGACTCAAAATGCATCTTTCTCCAATGGTGATCATTAAAAATTAGCTACATATTCTGAGGATATTTTGCTATATTATACAGTAAATATACAGCATATACAGTAAGCCAAACATATACAGTAAATAAGAGGCCAGTCGACTGGGCCTAGTTTCTCCCAAGGTTTTTTCTTCACTACTGTCAACTGATGGAGTTTTGGTTCCTTGCCATTCTTGCCTTTGGCTTGCTTAATTGGGGCAGAGAAGCCAGGAATATTCAGAAATATTATCGACACTACTGGTTGGGAACAAAACCTAAACTGAATTGAACAAGATAATGACACTATATTGTATTCAGTAGAGATGCTTCATAACTGATGAACTGTGCAACACTGTTGGCAGTTATTTAACTGCATTGAATTAACATTGATTTGAACATTTGAATTAACACTGCATGAGATGTAGAATGACACAATTATCTTCTGAACTGCTTTTTAGCTGAATTGATTTAATTTCATAATTGATTAACTTATCATTTACACTGTTTTTGATCTAAACTGAATTAACATTGAATTAAATTGAGCTGAATGTCTTCTGTAAAGCTGCTTCTAGCTGAAATTGAAGTAATTTCATAATTGATGAATTTTGCAACACTTATTTTCCTGTTTTTCTCTGTAAAGCTACTGAAACAATGTGTATTGTAAAGCACTATACAAGCAAAGAAAAAAAGATGTTTTGCCTTTTTTTTCATGAGGACTCTAAAACTGTGAAACTGACATATTTTCCATGCTACCTTTGACGTCACAGCTCAGGATAATCACTAGTGGAGAGTTTAGGACTGCGTGTTCTTGTGCAATCAGCTTTCACGTGGCAATTTTCCTGCGGCTGCGGTGTCAAAACATGGACGCCGAACTGAGTTCCCAGTGGTTTAACAGATTTCAAATAACATACTTTACATTCACGTACTTTAGTGCCCTCACTCTAACCTGAATGATCAGCAGGTCCCAGCAGGCTTTGTCATAGACACCTCAGGGATTCTGTGTTTTTCTGACTTGGCTCAGTCGGAGTCGGATGGACAGCAGCAGCACTGTGTAAAGGAGGGCAGAATAACTTCCTAGCACGTAAGATGAGGCGCCCACAGAGTCGACAAGTCCAGCAGGAGGAGGTGACGAAAGAGGCTGATTGATTGCTCTCATACACCTGTCCCAGGGCCTGCCGAATCCTGCATCCCAACATTGGAATTATATGCATTTTTATGCTTTGGTTATGTTAATCTTCACAGCTCAATCAAGGCATTTCCTTCCCAGGGCCTGAGCAAATCAACGACTGTCGAACTTGAAAATAAACGACAATTCCCCGAAATGCCTGTTGAGTCATATGTCGCGGTATATTGACTGTGGCCTTTGTGGAGGAGTAGGTTTGGAGGTGCAGAGCAGAATCAGAGGAGAGGTGCTGAGAGGCCAGCCACAGCGAGCACACAGCCCTGTATGTCCCTCACAGAGCCTGTACTACAGCTCCGAGCAGGGAACAGGAGGGGGTGTGTGGTTTCGGGGGGTGTTGGGGTTTAAAACTCCCAGCCTCTAATCCTGACACACTGTCTCCACCAATTAGAACTCCTTCAAAAGGCGAAAGGGGAGGAAAAAACAAAACCAGAAAGCCAGCGAGGGCATATTTAGTAACATTTTGGCAAGCTATAATTACATGTATGGCTAACAGAGAGATTTAACTGCTTTTTACCCATTGATTGACAAGGCAGAGAACTACACGGTTTCAATACAAGTCTGCGACAGCCAGACACGCAGAGCGAAGACTCGGACAAGTGAGTTCACTGCATTTAAATGATAAGAATCAATAGAAATGTGCTTATAAGCACCCAAAGAGAAATAAATAATCACTTAAAAAACAGTCAGCTTCTCTCTGTTTGCTATAAGTACACTTTTGGTTCCATTTTTGGTTCAGTGAAGAACCTTTAACATCCATTGAACATTTCCATTGCACAAAAGGTTCTTTTTAGTGGGAAAAAGTTTGATAGATTATTAAAATGTTCTTTACATGAAGAAAGAAATTACTCTTTTCAGAACTGTTCACTGAAAGGTTCTTTGAGGACCCAATGGTTCTTCTGCAACATTGCTGCAAAAATTCCTTTTTGGAATCTTTATTTCTAAGAGTGCAGAGGTAAATATTTATGGAAAAAAAATAAATCCCAGGCTTTAACCCCTAACACTTGCTGTTGACAGTAAGGCTGTTTTGTCGGCAGTGTTCAGAGGGTTATAATTACCATACAGGTCAATATTGACCGTTGGAAAAGTGTGACTGTAGGGGATCACAGAGAACAAATTCCCTGGGAATCTATTCCTAACTTACAGTAAACATACACAAATACATGTTTGTAGTTTGATGCGTGTTCAGCGTTTTTTAAAATCCATTCATGGTATTACAGACCCTACAGAGATAAACAAAGGAGGACATTTTGGTCAAAAAAATCTCTGTGAAGTTCCTTTGAAGGCCTCCACGAGTTCATCAGGCTCCACGAGTTCATCCTTTTCACCGTAACAACTTGTGTAACTATAAATCACTTCGTCTCCATCTTTCATCACTCTATAGTCTATATTCTCAGGATAGGCTGAAGAGCGGTTAACAGGAAGTGTAGGAAGCTCTGTTTCTCCACGTTAAACAATCTTGAAACAAGACCCCTTTTTCAACTTTTCAGATGAGGGAAAATTATTCTCCAGAAATATCTGGCTCTGGACTTTGATGATGGATGTACTGTTTCATCAATCATACACTTGTAAAAACATTGACAGTGAGCTGTCCTAAATGTCTGTTTGTGTTCAGGTCTGTAGAATGAGAGCAAGTTTATCATTATTACACCAAACGTGATTCAGGATTCCCTGGGAGACTCAGGGAAAATAAACTATGCTGAAGACACCATATTATGGGAAGGTTAAAAAAAATGAAAACTGATTTCATGGAAAGAACGACCATTGCTTCTAAACTGGTAGAAATAGCCATGAGACTGAATTCAGCATGATTTGTGCCCTGCCTGGAAACCATATGGAGCCACATGTAACCAAGATTTTTGACTATGACAATGACATTTGTTGAAACGTCTCAGATCTCACAATGACAAAGTTAAAGGGATAGTTCAGGCAAAATTTTTTATTCTGTCATAATTTACTTGTTCCAAACCTAAATGACTTTCTTTCTTATGTGGAACACAAAAGAAGATATTGAGACATTTTTTTTTTGTCCATACAGTGGAAATCATTGGTAGCCAAAACGGTTTAGTTAGCAACATTCTTCAGAATATCTTCTTTTATGTTCTGCAGAAAATCTAAAGTCATACCGGTTTGGAACAACACGAGGGTGATCAAATGATGGCAGAAATTTCAATTTTGGGTGAACTATCCCTATAAAGAAGTGGTCCTTGTAAAGCCAAATATTACTGATATTGGTTGAATAGGCCCCCCTCAGTGGTTACAGCCTTGTACAGTGTGTAAATAAAGTTTACCATTATAAAATTTTGACATTCTTTATTCTTTAACGAAGTGAGAAAAGTTTAAAAGTGATTTTAATACTTAGCTTTAAGTTTATTGCCCCCATTCTTCAGAGGTTTTAAATCTCACTGAGCTACATCAGATTATAAATATTATCTTTGTGGGAAACAGTTGACACATACTGTATTCAACTGTGTATGTCACATCACACAGTGTTGTAGAAAACCGTCGAACTGCACAAGCACACACACTCGCGCAGCATTGTCCTGTCAGAAGTGAAAAATGTCAAAATCCTGATAAGGGTCAATAAGGAAGTTCGTGAATATCAAAGGCTGCCTGTGTCCATACAGGGTGAGTTGTTTACTTCCCTGGCAAATGCCTGACACCAGCCAGCCGTCAGACGACAACGTCAAAACAACAGCACATGCCTCACGCGCACATCCCGTAAACGAGCACCAACACCCATATAACAGAGAATTCCACAGCTCCCCAACCCTTCATTTCCTCTGCGAGCTGACGACCTGTAATCACACTTGGAGAAACCGCCATACTTCATTACTGCAGTGATTACACCAATTAGCAGCATGTAGGGAGTGGCCCACAATGCCCAGCGTCACCGCCAGACTGCTCGTTTTCCCCACATGCCGATATTAGTGGGAAGTTTCTACTTTGCAGTCGATCAGAACATAGTTTGCAATCTTTTGTAATGGTTTATGACCAAACACAGGGTGGAGTAATGAAAGTAAAGTCTGTGTGGTGCTTGTTAACACCGTCTGCCTGTGGAGCGAATGTAGGAATGTTTTATGAGATACTAGGAAGATGAGCAGATAACTATAAAACATGGTATAGGATAATTTTTGTTGTTGTTGTTTTTTGTTTCATAGACCTTCTTCCATCTGTTGTCCATTATTTGCTGTGACAGATGTGCGTTTAAGGATGTGACTAAATGTGCGATCAAGAATCTGGTGTGAATCACTGTTTATGGACACATTTTCTAGCCACTCATCTTTGATGTGCACTTGTCTGTCACAAAAACATCAAATGAATCATGAAGGAATCTCAAGATCTAAAGGCCCAGTGATCTCCATTCGCCAAAGCCAGAAAGGCTGTTTTTTTCTTTCAACTCAACACATGACATGAATCTGAAAATTTGAGAACAAGATTAGCTGCTTTTTTATGCCGTACCCCTCTCTCTTTCAACATCTTCCTCTAAGCAGATGTTAGGCTCAGGAGTGGCATCCCAATAAGCCACAAGTGAGCGTATTTTCTTTCCACAGGCTTGAGAGAGAAGCCACAAAACAGTCTGCTGCAGCTCAACATAAAACAAAGCACATGAAAAAGAGGGCAGAAATGAAGCGATTTCTCAAAAATTTGGGGAGAGTGGAAACTAAAGATTTTCTAATGCAGCCTTTATTGAGGTTCCTGGTTTCGGCGCAGCAACCTTTTTTATGTGTTCGAGGAACTCCCTGTAATTTTTCTTCACCACTAGCACTGGACAGGCTTATAATAAAAAGATGCCTATTCTGGGATTCTCTGTAATAATGGCCTCTTCTTGTCTTCATGCACTTCTGTCTTGTCTGAAGAAAGACAGACAGCAGGTGATAAATGCCTGGCCAGATGGATGGATGGATAAGCTGAATAAATCCATCAGTGGATAAACAATAAAAGGAAAGATAGCTATCAAAATCTTTTTCAGATAACACGAGCCTGGCAATGTCATTATAAGTGATACTTCATCCAAAAAATATGAAAATATCAATTATATAATTTTGTCTACTTTGAAAGTAGACGGGAACCAAATAGGACAAGAAAGGTCATAAAAGTCCTTGTAACTTGGGAAGTCTGAATATAATATGTAGCTTTGTGTGAACATTATTTATTATTAGTCATTATTCACCAAACATCTTGCCTTTACTCTTAAAAATTAGGGATGCACCGATACCACTTTTTCCAGTACTCGCCCGATACCGATACTTTTATTTTTGGTACTTGCCGATACCGAGTACCGATACCAATATTTTTATTACATTTGTAAATTTTTTAAATATTGGGTACATAAACCAAAAGAGTATGTATAATGTTAGTTGGTTAACTTCATTTATCAAATAGATACAGTCAAACCAAAATATATTCAGACACCTTCAACATTTCTCACATTATCACAGTTTACTCGCTATAGTTTAGAAAATGGTAATAAAATATGGCAAGAACTTAAGAGTTAAACTGTGTCAGAACAAATTCAGCTTGATAATGTCACATAACTTTGATAGAAAGGTATGTAATAGATTACAATCAACCAAAATAATTCAGACAGCTGTTAGTATGACAGTATTTACACAACTATGAATACTTTATCGGGCAACCCTTAGCCTCAATGACAGCCTGTAGTCTCCTGGGCATGCTGTCACCCAGCTTCATGAAAACCTCAACTTCAGTTTTTTTTCCCAGACTCGGTCTGAATAATTTTTGGACACAAATTTGTATACATTTTACTGGTAGTCCACTGTATGAAGAATTTTTGGGTATGATTTGTCACAGTTTACTTTATTTTGCTATCCTCACTTACATAAATGAACTATAGTGTCCTGCACCCACTAGTAAAAAAATATCAAAAATTATATCTGGTCTCTGAATCATTTTTGGTTTCACTGTATATCCTTCGGTTATTTTCACACTTAATTATGCCCATTAAAATGTATTTTACAAGTTTTTGTTAATTTTACTGTTCATTTTTTTGCTCTATGGTACATCATCTTTAATTTAATAGCATTAGAGCAGCGGCTTAGTACTGTAATCACGCGCTTTGCTGTAATAATGCAGGGAACCACTCGTTATAAATCTCCTAACTGTGATATTTTCAGAAATAGAAGTCGCGTTTTTTCATCTGAAACGTGCTGCGATTTATATTCCAAAGCCACTCATATAATGCAGAAACACTCAAGCAAGCAAAACACACGCAACGCCTGCACGTGTTTGTACTGATGCAGAATAGTACAGCCTAGCGCATTTCACACAGGCTGCTAGATTCACTTTCGCTAGAAAGTCGTGTATGCCTAAGGTTGAAAATAAATGATGATTATAGTGAATGCCCCTATGAATGGTTTTATTTGTACGATTTCGTTTTAATTCAAATGATGCGTGTGCTCAGTGAGTGAACATCAAAGATCACACAACAGAAGTGCGCGCGTGCTCTCTCTCGCTCTCTCCCTACCGTTAAGTAACTTGTGCATTGTTTTACTTACTTGTCTTTGACATATCCGACCGAACTATAAACTTTCCAATGATGTCTGTGAGAAAGGTATATTCACTCGACAAGCTCGCGCATCTGCGCCGCCGCGCGCTCAATCCACTCAGCGTGCTTTGTTTATCAGCTCGCACACATCAGCTATACAGGCGTTAATACTGAATGTTTAACATTATATTCATTGCATACATATACTTCGTAGTAGACATCCATAACTCCTTTCTGCTGTCTGTTGTCAGTGTTTCTTTGTTTAAATATGGCGCTTATCACATGCTGTGTGGTATCGGCGTTTGGTATCGGGGCATTTTAACGAGTACGAGTACGAGTACAGGAGGCCAGTATCGGGCCCGATACCGATACCAGTATCGGTATCGGTGCATCCCTATAAACTATAAGTACTACTTTTTAAATAAATAAAAGCATTTTAGCACCCTAATATTGTAGATTTTTAAGTAAGGGTTCTTTATTGGCATCTATGGTTCCCTGAAGAATCTTTAACATCCAGGGAATCTTCCATTGCACAAAAGGTTCTAGTGAAAAATGTTCTTCAGATTCTTCACAAAGGTTCTTCACAAAACCCCCTTTGGAACCTTTATTTTTAAGAGTTTTGACAGTTGTGGTCACCTTCACTTTATAAGAGAAGCTTGGACCTTCAACCTCCTTTTGTGTTGCACAGAAAAAAAAGAAAGTCATACAGTTTTTGAAGGGCTTGACACAATTGTCATTTTTGGGCAAACTATTCCTTTACATGACATTTACCATTCATTTAGCTTAAATCACTGATTACAAGCCTGTGAACACATACACACACATGTAAACAGATGCTTGTCCTATAATCAGAAAGATGTGTCATGTCTAATTAAGCCTTAATGAAAGTGTCGGACAATCCAAAGCAACATACTATTCCCTTTCTCAATTTGGTGGCGAGGCCCATTTAAGAAGGACTCATGTGCGGTTACCCTGTCTAATGGGGTGGATGAATTTCTCCAAAACGGAGGGAAAAAAGGGAAAAACACACTCTTGTTGCATGACAGAATCCCTCCCAACCAAGACTTGTCCTTTAATACCAAAGCCTTTTCAAGTGGCTTCTCCACGATTGCACATGGGGAAATGCAAACCACACTGTTACAGTGCTTATTATACACTAAGAGTATGCATATGTGTGTTACTAGAAAAGATCGCTGCAGTTGTGCAGCATGCCTTAACTTGAAATGACACGTCTTAATTTGTCAACACGCTTACCCTTGGAAGGAAGAGAAGTGAATGAAATAAAGGAAGCACTCAGTGCTAGATGCTTGTGTGTGTACTACCAATAGACAAAATCTGATGCAGGTGAAGGATGCCGGACTTCAGCTATGAAAAACCTGACTGGAGAGATCTTTCTCTTTACATACAGTACCAAGGAGGTCTATCTGGAGAAAGCTATCTGTTGGCATAACCTTTTTCTTCTCCTTGACAGTTAGAATAACTGGCACAGGACCCCACATCACGTCATACATCTGTCACTCATCACAGAAAAAAGAGGGGAACTGACTAAGAATGAATTGTGAGCACTTATGAAACTGCACAGTTTCAGTGCAGGGGTTTTTAAACCTTTGGAAGCCAAGAACTTGGGTGCCAAATATGATGATCCCCTTGTTAGAGACCCCCTTTCTAAATATAAAGGGACTACAGTATAAATGTTTGTGTATACTGTGAATGAGAATGTACTATTTTCACAGATTGTGATGACACATTTCTACAGTTACTAACATTAGTTCAGTCATGTAAGCAAATGCATAGCACTGTGTGCACACGGTTTTCTGTTTCAACAGAAACTTTTCAGCAAGCATCACTGCCATTTCCACTTCTCTCCTCTCCTATCCTCACCTCTTCTGTGACAGTAAATTGAAGATGGCAGCTTCGTGGGCACACTAATAGGCTCTAGAGTTGAGTGCTGGGTAAGGCCGCCCCCTGGCCAAACTGTTCCCATTGCCTTCTCTCCAAAATCCGGTCTACTTGCTGCCATGCATGAATTGCCAGCCACAGGAAATTTAAAAAAGAGGAGTCTAAATTAAGTGCCCTTTCATTCCAGCATTTTCATGGTTTGGCTAAAAACAGGGTGCAAGATGATTCACATTTTATGAGCCCTCTCTTGCGGCCGCCTGCGTCACCCTGGTGCTCGGACTCTACGGCTCATTCACACATCTCTCTCCCTTTCTCTCTCTGTCCTGGTCTTATACTTTGGCTTCTCTAGCACTCTGTGCTCACAGATAAATCTATTTAATCGCAGGTGATATGGAATAATGCGTGGGCAACATTACGCATTTCAGAATATTAAATGATAATAATTGCTTTCTCAATATGTTATTAGACTTTTCAGTGTTTGCAATGTGTCATTAAATAAAACCTTGATGAACAAACAACTCTGGTTTCATTCTGGTTGCCTGGAGAATATGCTGAATGAACAAGACAGTCCATAACACCCCTGTAGCAGACGTAGCCTAACGTTCATGCTTTTAGCACAACACAAACTTAGTGGTTGGAAGAAAAAGAAATAGGAAGGGGATAGACATTTCTCTAAACAAGTCTGACAGCTACTACCATTCTGACCACTGTCCATTATCATTTCCGCACCATGGCTGCTGTTGGCCTGGCAACTGCTGCCAGAAAAAACATAAGGCAGAAGAACTGGTATGGATGAAGTGCACAGATGTGCTACTGGACAATGAGCTTCTCCTCAAACTCAAAGCCTGTGTGCTGTGTAATGCTGCCCTCTGCTATTCATGAGCAGTTTTGCAATGAGCATTAAATAAAAGTCATTAGATTGTGTGAATTGGTGGTGTATGTTGTGTGTTGACTACATTTGCATGTTTCCTAATGCAAATTTGTATGAAAATGGCTTTATACTATAATGTATACATTTTCATGAGCCGCAGTGAAATACCCCAGGCAGTAAAATATTTCTAATAAATCCTTGTCTGACAATGGAAATTACTGAGAATAAGTTTTCTGTGACAATATTCTAGCAATAATATCATGTATGTTTTATATCAGCTGTTTAGAATCAGAAATAGAGATGCCAGATCGTGGATAAATCACTCTTTTGATCTAATCGGTCAACAGTTTGCAAAAAGCTTGCGATTCAGTTTGATTAATTCGAACAGCACTGAGTCGTTTGTACCGAAATAGTAAACGAGATGTTTTATAGAAAACAAATAGAACGCTGCATGGGATGAATGTTTACCTACCCACTGTAGAAAACAAAACTAGCAAATCGTTTGTCAGCGATGATGCAGCTGAGCATGGAGCTTGCGTACGACTCTGTACTGAGGAGAGAGACCTGTAACAAAAAACGAGTAGGCCTATCACTCACCTAACAAAAAATGTTAGGCTATTAGAAAATCTTTCTAACGTCCCATTAAGTTGTAAATGTTATTTTTGAAAGTCATTTGATCAAAACATTTCAAATAACGTTGAAACAACGTTTTTCTTGGCTTTTTATTTGTATTTATTTATTTGTTAATGTTTAAAAAACTTTTTTTCTTGGTCATGTGACTGTTAAAGGCAACATTAAAGGTGCACTAAGCGATTTTTGCCAAACGATGTTGATATTTGAAAGCACCAAAACAAACACGCCCATACCCCAACAGGACCTCACCCCTATTTTGATATCTCCGCCCACACGTAGCCTACGTACACAACCATGGCAACGACGATTGCGGAAACAAACGAAGTTGACACACAAGCATATTCAAACAAAAGCCAACACAGGTAAGTTGTGTGAAACGAAGCAAAATCAACGTTACTCACCTATCAAGAAGAAACAAGGCAACCTTGGCGTCCAATTCGAGCCATTCCCGCTCCTGAGTTTCTCTCCACCGCTGGAAACTGCTCCGATATTTACGCGGGTCCTACCTCTTTGCCTGATCGTAACCCTTCTTTTTAATGTTTTTGTTCCTCCGATATTTTCCTTTTTTTATCTTCCATTTCTCTCTATCTATATAATCGATCTGCTAATATCCGTCCTGTGCACTCA